>NC_069499.1:1122509243-1122724243 GCF_027579735.1 Bombina bombina
AAAGAGCCCTTACCCTGCTTGGTGAGGTGTATCCCCGAATCGACCTGCCAAACTACTGTGAGACTGACAGCTAGCCGCTACGAGTGGCCGAACTAGCGGGATCTCCGCCAAGCCCCCGGTGACTAGTGAGATCTTGCCGGACGGACCACGTGGCCTGAAAACTGTGCGACTGCCCAGGGACCCGCAGGCACGAACTGGGCTGACCGGGTGAGTGAGGACACAACAGATTGAACCACCAAGTGCTTACCGCACCGGAGCAGGATACAGAGCAGAAGCCCCCCCTACCGACTGGTACAGCCGTTATCTCTACAAGGCTGTGCTGGGAAAGCAAAAAACATTAAGGGCCTGGTTGCAACTGAGAGCTGAGGAAACGCTGACTGGAGACAGATGTCGGTAAGCTGTGGGTTAATGCTTCTCTTTATGTGGAGTCAACCTTAACTTTTACCCTTACCTGAGGGCCAATCTGGGAGGAGGTAGGTGGCAGAAAAAGCGCAATCAGTGTTAGCGAAGACTGCATATTGAACTTGTGGGGACCATAATATATCACATAACGACCCCTGTAAAAGAACTGATAGATCCAATATTTCAAGGGTGAATGAGCATAGGATCCCTGATATATCTGAGGACCCCCATCTTGCATAACGGGAGAAGACTATCCTGGCTCTATCTGGAAATGCTCCATGCACTAAGCCGGTTTGAACAGGGCTACTGTTATATATTTGACTCTCATGTGCATGTAAAGGGAGGATACCCTCTAATCTTTTAGAAAAGGAACTGTGATAGCATTACAAGGGTCTTCTCATAACTCAGCACAACCTGAAAGGCAACCATTACATATAGAAGGGACTTTTCGCTATAGACCTCTCTAATTCCTTCCACATGGTGCACTAAGTCAGGGTCTGGTGCACTGAATTAGGATCTGGGAGGGGAAAGGCTCTCCAACTATCCTTTTTCTTTTTTTCCTCCTGCAGGCTCAGACATAGACATTAGCAAACAACTGATAGATGTTTATGTTTTAAATGTACTTCAACTGTACCATGGTATATACCCTATTAGCTGATAATATTACATATCACTGCTGAGAGCGCCAGGCTTGTTATAGAATTGTGTGCTATAAATCAGAACACTGGGTTAGAAGGGCTCACTTAATTAACCCTCTTTTTTCACTGCAGGTTCACTAGTAGACGTTGTAAGCAAGCTGACAGAGGTTCATGTTCAGTCATTTGAGCTGCAATTGGGCTTTGTCATATGTGAAATTGTAAATGATGACTGATAACTTTCTATATATTACTGAGATCTGCATGACTTGCCATAGAAAGGAGGTGTGAACAATATATTTGTTCTTTTTTTTTTTTTTTTCTTCTTTTTGTGTGTCAACTTCTTAAACCCTGAGAATTAATAGCGACAGGTTGTGAACTACTGTTGCACGTAGATGAGGTTTTGTTGAGTCGCTGACTGGGAAATAAGTGGCTAGAAATTGTATGGAGAAATTCCTAAGTACCAAATAGCATGGCGCATAGGAATAAGAATACAGACTCCGCAGAAATAAAGTGGGATCTGATTATGGTTACCCAGGCCTCAACCAGCGATGTTTTTCAGGAAAATTATACCCTTGACCCCCATCCAATAGTCAAGCAAATATCTACCCTATTTTTACCAAAAATAGGAGAATCTCCAGAAGGGGGTTGATACTCTTGCAGAAGAAGTTAAACAATTCTCGACTAGGGTATCAGAGTTGAGAATAGGGTCCTGCTGTTAGAAGATGCACAAAATGTCCACTCAATAAAATAATGGCGTTAGAGAAACATACCACAGCCCTTCAACAAAAGATAGATGGATCTAGAAAATAGATCCGGCGGAATAATGTTCGCCTGATAGGGGTTGCCTGAATGTGTAGAAAAGCGAATGAACATTTTGAAATTTGTTGAAACTAAACCTACCCTCCCCCTCTGTTAGGGGATTCCAACATCTGCTTTAGTGCATAGCGTAGAGAGGAGCGCACAGAGTGGGCCCTTGAGAGGCCGGCCATGGATCGTAATGCGCAGGCGAGGCTGTAATGATAAAAAATTTTTACACTTTCAAACTAAAATGGCTGTTCTCAGGGCGTATAGGAAAATGGATGAAGTGCTATATGAAAATTCTAGATCCTGTTGTTTCAGGATTATTCAGCAGACCTAGCAAAGAAGACGCAGGGAGTTCTCAGCATTATGCTCCAGATTACACAGAGAGGGTAGGCAGGCATTCCTGCTCTTCCCTGCCAAATTAAAGATAATAACCCACAGAGGGCCTAAATTTTTTGAATCACCACAAGCTGCACAAGAGTACTTGGATGCTGAAGATGGCTCCAGGAGCCCTGTCCGTGCTAGGGGGGGGGAGGGTTAAAGGAATCTTGAAGGGAATATATCTCTTAATATATCTCTTAAGGTTGAAAATGTTATTGGCATATGCTAATAGGCAAAAAAGATTACTCCATTTGGGAGTTCAGATAGCAGTACCTATATTTACGATATGGATCTTATAGGGTTGCTTTGGTTAGTAGTTATGGTTCAGACAGGACAGTTGTGTTCAAAAGTTGTGTTCTGTTCAAATGCATTACTCACTTGCTAACCTTATTACAGATGGGGTGAATCAACGGAGGGGAAAAATACATGCAATATGATGATAGAAAATGTATTAACAACTTCTTTGCATTCTCCCTCCCTCAGGGTGGCTAATGTTTATTATCTGTAAAGTATGAAAGGTGATGGTTCATAAGGGAGAAAAGTACCCCTTAAATGTGAGGTTTTATGATAGCAAAATTTGGTTTAAATATGTTATTTTTTGATGTTACTCTTTGCAGGTTATACCTTGGCAGTAAGGAAAAATGTGTTTCTTGGACATGATGGGCCGGTGTGGAAACGGGTAGGAATTTTTTTTTTTTTTTTTCTCTCTTCTCTTTCCCTCTCTTCCTCTATCTGTAATACCCATGAACACACAGAGGTTCTTGAAAACATTGACATTTAGTATTTACTCCTGGAATGTGGGGGGTATACACTCCCCGATAAAAAGAAAAACTATATAACTCAACTTAGGAAGAAAGGTGCAGATATTGCATTCATACAGGGAGACGCACCTTACTGACTCAGAACACTTGAAATTAAAGACGGATTGGGTTGGGAGGGTGGGAATTTGCCTCCTATAAAGTCGTCTAGTAGAGGGGTAGCTATTTTATTTGGGAAGAAACTAGAGTTGGGGACGTGACAGTATTGCCAGACACTGAAGGGCGGTATGTTATAGCCCCGGGTTACCATTGCCGGTAAAAAGTACACACTGTGTAATATATATGCTCCAATAATAAAGACAAGACATTCTGGAAACAAACTGATTGACTTACTAACCCCCTTTTTAGACACCCCTCTTATAATAGGAGGAGACTTCAATCTGGCCCCTAATCCCCACTGTGACAGGCTTAGGGATCCCACAAGACACTTGGTCGGGGCACAACCTAAGATCAATACCAAATTTGAACTAAAAACATTCCAAACATTGGTGTCCTCTTTGGATGTTGTTGATATTTGGCGGAAGCTAAATCCAGATGGCAAAGATTTCACGTGTCTCTCCCGGGCCTCTCCTACCATGTCTCGCATAGATTTATTCCTGATTTCGAACTCCCTAATCCCCCAAACAGTAGATGCTAAAATCGGAGAAATTGTGGTCTCTGACCACGCCCCTGTGAGTCTCTTTTTGGACACCTTGCCCAGATCCAGTAATCGCAGGGATCTCAGATTCCCGCAGTACTTGTTGACCTCTCAAGAGTTCCAACAATACCTGGAAAGCGCTTGGGATGACTACCAAGCCAATAACGCACAGCATGCGTCGACCCCGGAGCTCTTTTGGCAAACAGCCAAGGTAGTTCTTGCGGGAGATATTTTGGCCTTCTTATCTCGCAGGAAGAAACTGCAAACAGAGAGACTAGAGAAATTGAGAGAGAAGTTGACAAACAACTATGGCCTGTACAGATCTGACATGACACTGACACACCACAGGCAATACATAGCCACTAAAAAAGAATATGACGCGATGCTGGCATATCAGGCCGTCGCAAACTCTCCTGCGAACTAGAGGCAAATATTATCGGTACGGAGATAAGTCGGGCAGACTGTTGGCCTCCCTAGTTAATCTAAAAACCTCCACCACCCGTTTTATTGCAGCCATCAAACATAAGGGCACTGTAGTGAAAGACCCTGAAAGGGATTGTGGAAGCCTTCGCTGCCTATTACTCTGAGCTCTACACTAGCAATCAGTGTGATTCAGAAGAAAAGAGGCGAGCATTTTGGAGCTCTATTGAACTCCCGCAGATAACGGAGTCGCAATTGACGCAGTTAAATGCACCAATCACGAGGGAAGAAGTGGACAGGACAATTATGACCTTAAGCTTGGGTAAAGCGGCAGGCCCGGATGGGCTGCCCATTGAGTTCTACAGGATGCTGAAAACTAGAGTAACACCAGTGCTCACTGATCTATTTGCCAATTATTTCACAGAGGAAAACAGGCCGGCCACGACTTTCACGGCTGCCCATATTACTCTTATCCCCAAGGCGGGCAAAGATGCCTTGCTTACTGAGTCTTATAGACCAATCTCACTACTGAACTCCGACTACAAGATCTTAACAAAACTACTAGCGGAGCGTCTTAAATTTGTGTTGCCAGACTTGATTCATGAAGACCAGACTGGTTTCATGGATGGTCAAGATCATCGGTAGTGAATGTACGCAGAATACTGCAGGTGTTACATCATTTCTGGAATAGGAAAAAATTCTAGAGAGGGGGACAAAATCCCGGAGGCCTTCCTGCTGTCGTTAGACGCAGAGAAGGCCTTCGACAGGGTAGAATGGGGCCATTTATTCCATACATTGGCTAGTTTAACTTCTCTGGGCCCTTTACCGGCATTTGTCAAAAATTTGTACTCATCCCCCATAGCCAATATATGTTCTAATCATCTTTACTCATCAGATATAGTTCTGCAAAGAGGCACGAGACAGGGATGCCCCCTGTCTCCCTTGCTGTTCAATCTGGCATTAGAACCGCTTGCAGTTAAACTGCGTCAAATATTCCCGGGCATTGACATAGCTGGGCACCCCCAACATCTCGCATTTTATGCGGATGATATGTTGCTATTTGTTCAGGAACGAAATACCCATATACCAGCAATTGTGCAAACGTTGTCAGACTTTGGGGCGTTCGCGGGATATAAAGCCAACATGCAAAAGTCAGAAATTCTCTGGTTGCATAAGGGGGAGAACCAAGCCTACGACTATCCGTTTGCGGTAGCAAACCAAATGATCACTTATTTAGGAATACAGATCCATGTTAATCCCAATAAACTGTATGCAACTAACTTGACTCCTTTATGTGCAAAACTATGTGGGCAGATGAGAAGTTGGAAATCTCTCCCGATTTCTTTGATGGGAAGGGTTAGCCTCTTGAAAATGGTTATCCTCCCGCGGCTCTTATACCCTATGCTCATGCTACCGTTACTACTCTCCAAGGCGAATGTGAAAGAGTTAAACTCTGCAATGCGTTTCTTCTTGTGGCGAGGCGGTAGATCGCGCATTGCAACAGATAAATTAACCCTGAACTACCTACATGGGGGTTTGTCGCTGCCAGATTTCAAACTCTACAATTGGGCGGCCCTGATCCGCTTAGTTGTAGATTGGCAGGTGAGCTCGGCTCACTTTTATAGTGATAATCTGGAACGGGCGGCTCTGGGAGGTATAGCCTTGGCATACTTGCCACACATGCCAAAACCAAAGATGGGAGGGACATTGGAGGGGAATTTTATATATCAGGACCCGCTAAGGGCCTGGCACCTAGCTCACAAATTTTTAGGCAAAACGAACCTAGGCTCTGCCTTTTTACCACTAAGTGGTAACCCAGATTTCCCTGCAGGTATGGATACGAAACCATTTCGCGCTTGGGCTGAAAACTGTGGGATCACTGGTGGACCCACTACTGAAAACCATGAAATCTTTTGCGACACTGCAGAGAGAATACAACTTGCCAAACAATCACTTTTATGCATACCTGCAGGCACGTCATTATGTGGATACTCTAACCAGAGATAAACCGGATTTTTGGGAAGGCTCACCATTCAGAGTATCGCAAACTTTATTTAAGATGGGATGCTTCTCTTTATCAGGGATCTATCAAACTTTGATACAAAAAAGGCTACAATTACTGCAACCTGAACTTTTACAGGGCTGGCAGAGGGAGGGATTTAGGGAGATCACGTGGGAAGAGGCCCGGAGAGGACTGGAGAAAACTAGAAAAGCCACGCTGTCGGCAAATCTACGGGAGACACAAATTAGATTTCTGCATAGGGCATATATGACCCCTAAGTGCCTGGCCAAGTGGATTCCTGACTGGCCGAACAGATGTACCAAGTGTTCAATGGAGTCCCCGGACCTGCTGCATTGCATTTGGGATTGCCCCAAGGTTAGACAGTTTTGGGAAAAACTACAATATTGGGTTAGGAAAAAGCTGGCCATAAATATTGACTTTACACCTCAGATGATATTGTTTTTAGACTGGGAACAACACCATAGGCAATTTGACTCTGAACTGACGCTACTAATATTACTAGCAAGAAAATGCATACTCAAACATTGGACAGTTGCCCAAATCCCCTCAATAGCTTACTTTCGAAATATGCTGAGAACCCAACTATTTACCGAACAAGTAGATGTCAGAATAGCCGTGGGAAATAGGTTAAATCCATTTCTTCGGAAATGGCGTAGACTGATACTAACGTTCGAATTAGAAGTACAAAGACAAGTTCTTATCCCTTTCCGTAATACTGTAACATTTCTGGAAGACTCTCTGAGAGGGGAATGGAGTCACTTAGATGTCTAAAGCTTGGACATTGAAGGTTGACCCATACGTTAGTCCCTTCCCTTGATACCTTTTTTTTTTTTTCTCTCTTTCGCACCGGCCCATCGAGTGACATTCAAGAAATAGAATACCCTAGGCGCTGAATAACTGTTGAATATAGGGGTGGGAGTAGTTTTCCTGGGTGGGGCACCTATGAAAACCTTGCCCTGTAGGTTAGTTGGGTGCATGATAGTGGGGAGAGAAGTTCTAATCTCCACATGGGCGGGGGGATATGGGAGGGATGAGGGGTAGGTGGGGGGGGGAATGGGAAGAAAAGAGAAAAGTTTGAGAGCTGTATCCATGTGAACCTTTTTTATCATGTTGAGAGTTTATTTGGATTGTATATGGAATTTGTGATTATAATCAAGATATGTTGAGAAAGAAGGGTCGAGAAGGTCCCACACTATAAATATACTATTGCACTGTATTACTCTGTTTAGAACACCCAACTGACTTTATACTGTAACATGGAGATATTTGTTTGTATTTACATGTATGCCGCTCTCTCAATAAAAAGATTTAAAAAAAAAAAAAAAAAAGATTCAAATTCTATAGTTGCAGCCACTCTCTCAAACAAACATGTTCAGTGTCAGTGTGGCAATAATATGATAACAATCCCCCACACAGTCTAAAAGTACTGACTGTACAAAAAAGGTTGTTGTTTTTGTTTTATTTGTTTGTTAAAGTAAAGGGACAGTATACACTCATTTTCATACAACTGCATGTAATAGACACTACTATAAAGAATAAGATGCACAGATACTGATATAAAAATCCAGTATAAAATGGTTTAAAAAACGTACTTAGAAGCTTTCGGTTTATCTCTGTTGAAAAGCAGTTGGAAAGCCCACTGCAAGTGGGAAATAAGACACTCCCCCTCCCCCTTCTTTTGCATATGAAAAGACCCTTTACACAAACAGGAGCAAGCTGGAGAAGGTAGCTGACAGTATTCAAATAAAACTTTGGGGCTTGGTTAGGAGTCTGAAAATCAGAGCAATGTTATTTAAAAATAAGCAAAATTATACATTTTTTTAAAAAAAAAACTTTATGGGCTTTATAAATAGATCATCTACAAAACATTTATGCAAAGAAAAAATGAGTGTATAATGGCCCTTTAAATAAAAAGTTACTGTCTGAAAGTGAAATGCTCCAATAACTGCATAACTCAGCTGAGGCACGCTCACATCTTATGGACTGGTTAGCTGTACCCCTTTCATTGTTTAAGCAAGTGAGGGAGCAGCACTAACCAGTCTATCAAAGAGAGTAGATACGCCTAGGTAGAGCTGGTAGGGACAGGGTGAAAATTATACCCTCAGCATATCTCAGTACACACTTGGCAGCTGGCATGTGACGGGGGCAATAGTAATGACCTGGGTATGCCAAGATTACTAAGAGACAATGTCACAGATAAGTCAGTGTAAATGCTGATTCAGCCCTCAGCAGAGCTCCTCACACAATTGTTAGTTGTGGGAGTGTGGGGGTGAGTGTGTAGATTATTAGGGCTCGATTTATCATGCCCCTACGGCTGCAAGTTCTCACAAGAACTTGCTCGCCGTGATTTATCAAGCAGCGGTCACCAGACCGCTGCTTCCCTAAGCTCTTCGCCACCTCTAAGGTGGCGAAATTCAATCTCCTCGGTCGAGTCCGACCGAGGAGATTGACAGCTCCTGCCCGCGCGTGATTGGCTGTGCGCGGGCAGGGGGCGGGATTGCACGCGAGCGCAAAATTGTGCTCGTGTGCAATGGCGAATACCTGCGGGTAATTTCGCCCCGCCACAGACGAGCTGAGGCGTACAGGGGCGCGCATACGCGCCCCTGTTCGCCTCAGCGTTAATACATCTAGCCCTTAGTATGTAACAATTCCTTGCTGGATTTCGTAGCCAAGGCAAAACCCAGAGATTAGCCTCTCACTCTGTATAGATAGATAGATAGATAGATAGATAGATAGATAGATAGATAGAGACAGACAAGACAGACAGATAGATTTTAGTTTGGATATTTATATCTGTTATTTTGAAAGTTAAAATATAAGAAATTATTTACTCCTGAAATGTTGACATAATATTCAAGCCTTAAAGCTAATTCTCATCCCTTAAACCACTATTTCACTGCAACACAGAAAGTAGAATATTTGTCTACAGGGACTGCAAATATCATCAGTCTGGAAAGATCTTGTATGGGTCACGTATTGCAGGATATGTCACACTTACTATTTTCTCCTAAAGTATAGCAAGTGTCTGCCCAGGTTAGGAGGTTGACAAGTGGCTGGGATGAGAATGCATAAATTCCAGGACATGATCACAAGTAGAGGGAGATCCAAAACCAAGTCATGTAAGTGAGAGTCAGCACAATAATGATCTAGAAGAGTAGCAAAGGAAACAAAAAAGTCAGTACAATAGGGCCACAAAAGTAGCAAATCAGAACTGAATGGGAGGGCAAAGCAATGTTTAAACAGATGAAGGGATTAAATGGACATTAAACACTTTGAGATGGTAATATAAAATAATAAACTATATATATATATATATATATATATATAGTTTATTTAGTGACGTTTCGGGTCTGATGAAAAGGAGTATACCCCAAAACCTCACTAAATAAACTACTTGGTTTTCTACTATTAAGACCAGAGAGTGATGTCTCTTGCTTGATATATCATACCCCTATTCGAGCACCCTGGTATATGAAGGACGGTTTGTGAGAGTGCACCTTACTCATTGTGTGTGTATATATATATATATATATATATATATATATATATATACACATACATACACATACATAAAAATATACAATATACTTTAATTATTTAATTTGTCCCCTTTTCCTGTAATACCATTCTGAAATTGTGAGCTTTTCAGTTCCTGCTAGAAATGGAAGTGTTATATTCCAAACAGCCATTGGCTGCACATTCTAGTGACCTATTTATAACTGTCCCTAATTGGCCACAGCAGAGAAGGTAACCTAAGTTACAACATAGCAACTCCCATTGTTTTATAGACACTATGAGAGTGGAAGGCCCTCTAGTGGGCCTGTAACAACATTAAGGGATTACCAACTTGAAGTCTGGAGAAATGTTAGAATGTGTTTTGTTACAATGTTGCAGGTTGGGAGGCGGTGTTTGTTCTTACCTTTATAGGGTCCTGCAGCAGTGTGTTCAGCCTCTTTCGGTTTCCAGACTTCAAGGAGAAGGTTTTTGCTGTGATCCTAGATTGGAAGATGGAGAGATCCAGGAGGAAGTCTTTGACTCCCAAGCGATACAGGGAGATGGGTTGAGATGGCTGCCAGGAAGAAAGGGCCTGCAAGACAGAGAGAGGAGCCCGAGTCTGAGGAACTGGTACCCCCCACTCCCCAAAAAACACCACCCACCAGGAGATTTAATAAAGGAAAGGGGAAGAAAAGGGTTGGGAATGGGGAGGCTGGTCCCAGTGTACAGGCCCCGGATGGTAGGGGGATTGCGGTAGGCCCAAATGTGGGGCAGCAGCCTCAGGGGCAGATTGAGCCCAAAAGCATAGGGCAGGCTGGGCCCAGTACTGGCTCAGATGGCAGGCAGGGAGATTTAGGCCCCGTGGGGCAGCAGTCAGGAGAAGGCCTGTTGGGCCCGTTTGCGGCCTTGCCTCTGGCGGCTATGGCGGCAGTCCTGGCCCTAGCACAGTCATTGTCTACTGCCATGACCCCTTCGGGCACAGTGCTGGGCCAGGTTGCTGCCGGTGCAGCCAATGGTGGGGTCGGAGTTACTAGGCAGACTAGGCCAGATGCAGAGTGCGCAGCGGCAGAGCCTCCCTCTGATGGCGGCTCGCGCGAGATCTCCTCCACGAGTTCGTCAGAGGGGGAGGAGGATTGCGGCCCCCATCTTGGGAGGAGGTCCGGAGGAAAAGGGAAGGCTTCACGCGCCCGGAGCAGCCCAGGTAACTTGGGGAGGCTACCGGTCGCGGAGGGGGGCACCAAGGAGGAGCGCTGGGCGAGAGTTGGAGCACTTACCTGGAGTGTGCGGAGAGAGGCAGCAGGGTGCTGGTCCGGTTGTAGTGCGTGACGCAGTTGTGGGTACGTGTGAGAGGCCATGCTCGAGTGCGCAGGTGCAAGCTAGGGAGGAAGTATGTGGCGCACGAATGCTTACAGGAGCAGGTGAGGGTGCGAGTGGCATTAGAGGGCCTCATGAGAGGCCGGTGTACAGGCCGGCGGGCCGCATGGATGTTGATTCGCACAGGGGATTGGGACATGCAGGAGCTGGTGAGAGTGCAAGTGGCATTAGAAGGGCCCCTGAAAGGCCGGTGTACAGATCGGTAGGCCGCATGGATGATGATTCACACAGGGTTTGGGAACATGCGGGGGTAACGCGTGGTGCTGTGCAAAGAGGTCAGTGTGTGTCTGGGGATCGCTGGAGACGCGTGGAGCTGGCATGTGAAAGGAGTGAAAGGCAGCTTGGGGATGTGCAGATGCAGAGAGGTGTGAATGAAGACACTATTAGGAGAGCAGTAGAAGCTGCGCTGCGTGTGGTTAACAGAGCCAGTTCCCATTCTGGGTTGAGTGACAACGCCCGGGAGGGTCCCGCACAGGCAGAGGTTATTAGAAGTGCTGTGGCTGTTGCATTGGGGATGAATGCTGGAGTGGGCCAACGGGGTATGAGGGTGAGCGCCTCGGTTGATGCACCTTCTGCAGACCGGAGTACTCCCCAAGTTGCTTTGTCCCAACAGGTTCCTGAAAATGCAGCAGCTGAGATGGCAGCGGGTTCATCAGGTCCCCTGGTGGTTGCAGGGCCCAGCAGAGATCAGACGGGACCAGCGCAACAAGCGCCAGCAGGGCCAGAGATGCCAGGAACAGGTGAGTGCCATGCACCTGACACTATGCACACTGACACGGGGTCTTCAACAAGTGAGTCAGGTTCAGAGAGCGGGGAGGACCTTGGGTTAGTCGGTAAAGGACAGCGCAGAATGTTCAGGTGGATAAAAAAGATGGCAGCGGCACAGGGGAAGGATAGGGCTGGCACTAAGGGGCAGGCAATCGAGGTTCCGGGGGCGCTGGGGCTCGGGGGTAATATAGCCCCAACGGGCCGGTGCCACGCAAAGTGGCGGCGCAGGGGGACACTTACCCGTGCCTAGTCCACTACCTTTACGGCCATCTAAAAATGAAGGTTGTGAAGAAGATTCAGGAAGGTAAATACGTGAACGTGTTTGACCTCTCCCTAGATGCCTTTAGGGCTAAAGAAAGGGCCATGGATGGCTCAGGGCCAAAGAAGGTGCGCAGGCCGGAGACCTACGAGGAATGGCTGAAGTGTTTCCGGGTCTTCGCCGCGTGCTACGTGGACAGGTGGCCCTTGCAGGACCATAACCTGTTTAAGTATCAAGATATTATTGAGGATATACAAACGAGATTTAAGGAAGGCGCATGGTGTGAATATGACATGGCCTTTAGAAGGAAGATGGTGGGTAACCCCTTGCTACATTTTGGCACACAAGATATGCATTTGTGGTCTAAACTGGGGTTGGAGGGAGGTGCCCCCTCCCCAGGGTTGGCGCGCCAAGGCCAACCGCGGCAGGGTACGCGGCCTGGTAGGCGAGGTAGGGAATGCTGGAAATTCCAAGAAAAGCAGTGTGACAGGGGGGGTAGCTGCTCCTTTCGACACATCTGCAGATTCTGTGCAGGGCCCCACACGGGATCAGAGTGCGGGAGGAGAAAGGAGCAGGGCCAGATCAAATCAGTTCCCAAGCCAGGAGCTGCTGTCAAGGGCTCCAACCCCACTTAATCTGCCGGCCATGTTAATATGGCTGGCGAACTACCCTGACCGGGAGGCAGCGGAGCTGCTCCGGGCAGGGTTGGAAGGGGGTTTTCGTATCCCTGTAACAGGGAGGGTAGTGGGTTCACCGGTGCATAGAAACTTAAAACGGCCTACGAATTCCCGCACGTGGTAAGGGAGAAGTTGGATAAGGAGGTGGGGCTGGGCAGGGTGGCTTGCCCTTTCTGAGTCTGCCTATTAGAAGATCTGGTGATCTCACCATTGGGGGTGGTGCCCAAGAAGGAGGAAGGGAAGTTGATACATCATCTGTCCTTTCCGAAAGGTGGGTCAGTCAACGATGCAATCGACCCGGAGCTGAGTTCGGTCCACTATCAGTCCTTGGATAGGGCACTGGACATAGTTAGGGCATGTGGGCACGGTGCGCTCTTGGCGAAGCTGGACATTGAGTCAGCTTTCCAGCTACTGCCATTACACCCCTCAGCTTTCAGGCTAATGGGCATGAAGTTTGAGGGGTTGTACTATGTGGACAGGTGCTTACCTATGGGTTGCTCACTGTCTTGTTCGTTGTTCGAATGTTTTAGCTCATTCCTCCATTGGGTGGTACATAAGGCTTCCGGTGTGGGGGCAGTGGCCCACTACCTTGATGATTTTCTGTTGGTAGGGAGAGCTGGTTGCGCAGATTGCAAACGGCTCATGGATGTCATGAAGGATATGATGGCACGCTTCGGCGTTCCACTTGCAGACGATAAAACGCAGGGTCCTTCCACGTGCCTTACATTCCTGGGGATAGAAATAGACACAGTGCGGGCAGAATGCAGGTTACCAAGGGAAACGGTAACACGCATGTTGGCTTCGGTGCGGGCGGTTATAAGCCGTGACAGGGTGCCAATCAGAGAGGTTCAGTCATTGTTGGGACTTCTGAATTTTGTGGGAAGGGTCATTCCGATGGGAAGGGTCTTTAACCGTAGATTGGAGGGTCAACTGAAAGGCCCGACAGGTCAGGTGAAATGGGCCCACGTAACGTCCGAAGTGAAAGAGGATCTCGCGGTCTGGGACAACTTCCTAGAGAAGTTTAACGGGGTATGCCTATGGAGGCACCCACCCGTAGCTAACCATGTGTTGCACTTGTTCACAGATGCAGCGGGAAGCTTTGGGTATGGGGCATACCTTAATGGCGAATGGAGTGCTGCTCCTTGGCCACGTGCGTGGGTGGAGGCAGGTTGTACAAAAAATCTAACACTGCTGGAGCTATTCCCAATTGTGGTGGCCATCGAAATTTGGGGGGAGCGGTTGGCGAACAGATCGGTGGTATTCTGGACGGATAACCTGAGTGTGGTGGAGGCCATAAACAGGTTGTCCGCGTCATCGCCGGCTGTGGTTTGCTACTTGCGGCGCCTGGTGTTGCGCTGCCTGCAGCGCAACATCTGTTTCACCGCCAAACACGTCCCGGGAGTGCGGAACATTATAGCCGATGCACTCTCTCGATTTAATTGGGGGCAGTTTAGGGAAGCAGCACCCGAGGCGGCGAAAGAGGGTCTAACGTGCCCGTCTTCTCTTTGGCAGTTGTTGAAGATTGGGTGAGCATCCTTCCATTAGTCAAGGCATCTCTGGCACCGAGAACGTGGTCGGTGTTTACGTGAGCCATTGGAACAAATGGGAAGCTTTCTGTCAGCAGAAGGGTATGCAGGTACAGGTGGCTTCAAGGATGCTGGTGTTAGAGTGGTTGGCGCAGCTAAGACGTGAAGGGGTTAGTAGGGCTGGCGCAGGGGGGAGGCTATCTGCAATAGCCTTCTTCAACAAAGTGTTGGGTTATGTTGACCACACCGGCGCTTTCCTAATCAGGAAGGTGCTGAAGGGTTGTGGTAGGCTCGCCCCCCGGGCAAAGGACCGAAGGGAGCCTATCACACAGAGCAGGTTGCGGCTGCTAGCATCAGGTTTGGGCTCGGTGTGCACATCTGAATACGAGCAGTTGCTCTTTCGGGCAGCTTTCGCGATGGCATTCGCTGGGGCCCTTAGAGTGGGTGAGCTGGTGGCGTCGTCCAAGATGAAAGGGGTCGGGGGAGTCCGGGCGGAGCATGTCCGGTTGGCGGACGGTGGGCTCCTCTTATTCGTGCCTAGGTCAAAAACGGACCAAGAGGGCAAGGGGGCATGGTTGCCCCTCGCAAAGCAGGACTGCGAGGAATGTTGTCCGGTGCGTTGCGTGGAAAAATACATTAAGGTGAGGCCTGTAGGCGGGGAGCAGTTCCTGGTGCACGTGGATGGGACGGCCTTGTCGGCCTTTCAGTTTCGCAGGGTGCTCGCCAAAGCGGCTGGGAAGGCGGGGTTGGATCCCAGTAGGATAGCCCCGCATTCATTTAGGATAGGTGCGGCAACCAGCGCGGCAGAAAAGTGCCTTCCCGCAACTGAAATTAAGCGCTTGGGAAGATAGAAGTCAAACCAGTATAGGACATACATTAGGCCCACAGAAGGGGAATGTTAAGCAGATTGCAGAGGTGGGGTTGTCTACTAGGGGTTGATGCGGTGGACTGTTATTGTTGGTCATTTGTGGTACTCTGTTTTGCCAGGTGTTGAAGGGGAGAAATCCCCTCCAGTTCGCGTGTGGATTGTAGCGCATTCGTACATCCACTGGGCACACCTCAGGGCGCTGCGGTCGCCGGAAGGACAGCAGCTTGGATTCCCAACGTCCAGGGCAAACTTCCGGTGGTTAGGGCGCAGGGGACTGTTATGGGCTGATTTGCCTGCATTGTTGCAGGACGCACACAGGAGGTGGGGACAGCCGAATATCTTGGTGCTGCACCTTGGGGGGAACGATTTGGGGGGCAATGCCCGCATTGGACATGATCAAGAGAATGGCCGCAGATGTGAAATGGGTTCACACGTGGTTGAAGGATGTGACTTTAGGTTGGTCGAATGTGGTTGCTCGACTACAATGGCGACACATCGTCACTCAGAAAGCGGCATATAATGTGCGCAAAGAGATCAATAGGGAGATGGGAAGAACGGTCACGGCACTGGGGGGTTTCGCGATCCGGCACGAAAATATCACGGCCGACAAAAAGGACCTGTTCAGGCCTGACGGGGTCCACTTGACAGACGTTGGGTTGGACTTGTTCCTAACGGACGTCAGGGGTGCTTTACTGAGGGTTATTTAAGTTAGTAAAAAAAATAAATATATATTTTATAATTCGTTGTTTATATGTTATATATTGTTCATGTAGGGAATAGGTGCCTGTTGGCTTTGTTTGGCGGCAAGAGAACGCTTGGCTCTTGTGGCGGGTGGTCAATGCCCTGGGGAGCGGGCATGGAGAGAGAAGAGTGACGGTCCAGAAATAAGGGAGGGGTTTCGCCTGCCAGGCGCCGGCCTGGGGGTCCTTTCCCTTGCGGATGCTGGCCGAAGACCTCTTAACATCACAGCTCTCTCTGCGTGCCATTGGGCGTGTACAGCCCGGTGTCACGCTGCAGGTATCGGAAGGGGCCTTGACCATCTGCTAGTAGGGGCTAGGTTAGGGTGAGGTGCCGCCAACGATGTTATGATTACGAACTTGTTGCCAAGTTTGATGTTAGGTTAATTTGAGTGCCTAATTAGAGTAACGCTTAGGCACTAGTTAAATCGTTTATTTTAATAAACGTGGACCGTGACCGGTCTTTTCTCCCAATTTTTGTGTGTTGTCTTATTTTATAGTTATAAGTGGTCTACAGTACGGAGGACGGAATAGGGGGTTTAGACCTTAAAACTTTACATTTATGTTGTCAATTTAAACATCTAATGAAACTATAAAAAAACATTTTTTTTTCAATGCATCATTCTATCTAGCATTTATTTAGTTTGTCCGCCGCACACTCAGTATATTTATTCTGCTGACTGTGAAAGACCCCCACATAGAGAATATATGTAATGAAATACATATTACTTGGATTTTGATATTACTATTATTCACAGCTATAGCTTTGACACTGACAGCCACTAGTTAGTGACCATCTTTTTTGGCTTGTACATATAATTATGTGTTTGGATTTTGATATTATTATTATTCACAGCTATAGCACTCCAACACTGACAGCTACTAGTTAGTAACTATCTTTTTTGGATTGTACATATAATTAAGTGTTTAACCCCTAAAAAGGGGTTAAAGACATTGCAAAAGTCCCCTCCAGAACAGCAATATACTCTGCTGAGAACTAGATGAATATAGGCAAGATTACAAGTGGCATGCTAAGAGTTGTGTATGAGCAATATCAGGTTTATAGCAGGTGTCTGCGCGCATCAGAAGTATGTATATAGTTGAAAGTTAAAGGGACAGTCTACAATATAATTTTTATTGTTTTAAAAGATAGATAATCCCTTTATTACCCATTCCACAATTTTGCATAACCAACACAGTTATATTAATATACTTTTTACCTCTGGGATTACCTTGTATCTAAGCATCTTCTGACAGCCCCCTGATCACATGATTTTTTATTTATAATATATTGACTTGCATTAAGTACGGTGTTGTGCTAACTCTTAAATAACTCCCCGGGCGTGAACACAATGTTATCTATATGGCCCACATGAACTATCAGTCTCCTGTTGTGAAAAGCTAATAAAAAAAACATGATAAGAGGCTGTTTTTAGTGGCTTAGAAACAGGCAGAAATTTAGAGGTTTAAATGTTATAAAGTATATTAATATAACAATGTTGGTTGTGCAAAGCTGGGTAATGGGTAGTAAAGGTGTTAACCTATCTTTTTAAACAATAATAATTTTAGTGTAGACTGTCCCTTTAACGCAAGCACAATAGAATTTAATGAGCGCCGAGTAAGTGCAATCTGAGAGCTCTGGTTAAAGGAACCCTCTTTTTGCAAATTACTTATGTGCGATTTTTTTTTTTACGCGGGGTCATTGTTTGTTTTTTGTTTGTTAATTAAATTGATTGTCGCCATTTTGACTGCATAGTGTGCTCAACTATGCACAAAATTGCATGAGTACTAACTTAAAGCGACAGTCAACATCAGAATGTTTGTTGTTTAAAAAGATAGATAATCCCTTTGTTACCCATTCCCCAGTTTTGCATAACTGACACAGTTATAATAATATACTTTTTACCTCTGTAATTACCATGTATCTAAGCCTCTGCAGACTGCCCCCTTATTTCAGTTCTTTTGACAGACTTGCATTTTAACCAATCATTGCTCACTCCTCTGTAGATTCACGTGCGTGTGCTCAATGTTATCTATATGAAACACATGAACTAACTCCCTCTAGTGTTGAAAAACCATTCACATTAGAGGTGGCCTTCAAGGTCTTTGAAATTAGCATATGAACCTCCTAGGTTTAGCTTTCAACTAATAATACCAAAAGAACAAAGCAAAATTGGTGATAAAAGTAAATTGGAAAGTTGTTTAAAACTACATGCCCTATTTGAATCATGAAAGTTTTTTTTGGACTTGACTGTCCCTTAAATCCTTAGTATTGAGACGTGTTATTCAGGTTGACCAGTAGGTAGTGATGCTCTGTTTATTTCACATTCAGCATTGTCACAAAATCATTTCAGCTCCATTTTTATTTTTCATATTGCATAACTTCATCATAAAACAAGTGCCATTTACCACAGCAGCATTTATTAACCCCTGCATCACCTCACTATTGACATCTCCTGTGTTCTGCCATTCACATTTACCCTTTACACACACCTCAATCCTTCAGCACATAACTCTGCAGTCTCTCTCTCAGCTGCTTCCTGGTATGCTGTGCACCAAACTCCACCCCTCCCTCATCACATCTAAAAAGTGGACTTCAATTAGTTACAAGTATTGCTCCATTCTGGGGCTTTGCTCACACTGATTATATAGCTCTCCTCTGTATACCAATGCTTTCTGGCAATGAAGTAAGTCACCTAAGTACACTTTACCCAATCTAGGCACACACAGCATTTTCTTAAAGGGACAGTCTACACCAGAATTTGTATTGTTTTAAAAGATAGATAATCCCTTTATTACCCATTCCCCCAGTTTTGCATAACCAACATAGTTATATTAATATACGTGTTACCTCTATGATTACCTTGTATCTAAGCCTCTGCAGACTGCCCCCTTATCTCAGTGCTTTTGACAGACATGCAGTTTAGCCAATTAGTGCAGACTCCAAAATAACTCCACGGTCGTGAACACAATGTTATCTATATGACACACATTAACAGTACCGTCTAACTGTGAAAAAAAAATGCTCTGAGCTAAGAGGCAGTTTTCAACGGTTTAAAAATCAGTTTGAGCCTACCTAGGTTTAGCTTTTAAAAAAATACCACCAAGGGAACAAGGCAAATTTAATGATAAAAGTCAATTGAAAAGTTGTTTAAAATTGCATGCCCTATCTGAATAATGAAAGTTTAATTTTGACTAGACTCTCCTTTTAAGTAACCCAATAACTACCAAACAGCTCAAATTATTCATCTCATTTTCCATTTTTATACTATTCAATGGTGATATTCTCTAACTGAACCTGTATAATTGCTGCACTTTCTAATAAACCTCAAATCACACTCAAATTACAATGCAGTTTTTTTTTGTCAGCCCTACAGCCACAAAAGCATGATATTCCCTTGCCCTGGAGTGTCTCTGAGAGTCATATATCCCTCCTGTCCCTATGGCCCCACTGACATCCACAAACCACATGAGACTATTGCTTAGACTTCTGACCCTGTTCTTGTTAGTCATGTACACTCAAGAGCCCTCAAAACAGACCCTATAACCATGCAGACCCACTGTAAGTTAACATACCTACATTATGCATTAGATCAGATACCTGAGCCCTGCAACCTCCTGTGAAAACCACATGACCTTGCACCCCTTAACTTTTTTAAATAAAATCAAAATAAATCAGAATATATATATACAGTGTGTATATATATATATATATATATATACGTGAGCGTGGAAATGTTTGGGCGCGTTGTTTGGCACTAGGTGAGGTTGAAGATATTTGTTGTGAGTAGAGAGGGTGAAGATTTGGCAAGAGCGGACAAATCTCTGCAGCAAATACGGCACAGCGGTAGTAGTGAGACGTCACTCCCGCAAGTAGAAAGTTGCTGGTAAGCTTATGAATTCTTTGTCATCAATTTTGACAGCCCTCCATAACGACTCTGCATGAACTGCATAAATGTACTCGACCAACCTTTTAGCCACTAGCGCCCAATGTATACCGACCGCGACCTTATATGCTTCTATCTTGCATTTGGCTGGACTACCAAGGATTACTAATTAACCATTTTACCAACTTTGAGACTGGCTTTGAAAAGACTGTCATCACTTTATATTGGGGATTGTCTAATTACGCATACTAACCAAGGCTTGCTTATTTTACTGCTGACATTGCCTGGCTTGATTAACCCCTTCCTCTCTGCTGGAATAATTTGGTAGCTACCACTGCAAGACTTTATCTGTGGATTTTTCACAGGTTTTTCATCTTGGTTCATTGTCCTCTATCAAGGGGAAGGTATACATGAACGTATTTTTATTTTAGGTTCAGTGTTTTCATTTTTGTTTGATTGTTTAATGGGTAATAATAAAGAATGACAACATATCTTGCATTTGATCTCTGACTCCGATTTTTTGGTCACTGGTTTCTAATATTGTTTATTGGTGCTTAATGAGCTTGTGCTGGTTAAAGGTATAGCTATATATTTTTTTCTCATATTTCTCATATGTGTGTATATATATATATATATATATATATATATATATATATATATATATATATATAACAATTTAGCCCTCTCAAAGAAATAAAAACACTAGTTAGAAACCTAACATGTTTATGCATTCTAAAACTGATGGTTAGCACAGCCCACATTGGATATAACAATAGAGGAAAAAAACAATAATAATGTAAAGTGGATGGAAAGCTTTTAGCATAAGCTGCCCTTTTATTACATGGACTAAGGTAAAATGTACTGTCTATAGATTGAATTTGACAAATCTAGCCAAAAATGCTGTTTAAAACGGATGCCCCCGACAGCACTTTGACATGTAATTACTCAAAATACCTTCATGGAAATTTATTTTAAACGACAAATAAAGTTTTCAATCAATGTATATAACTGAATTACAAAATAATATTTTTTTATGACAGAGTCCCTTTAACTGTTACACTTGAATAAAAAGTTGCACGAAAAAACATCTAAAATAAATAAAAGTACAGTTAAACTCATAATATAAAACCATCTAATAAAAATTAAAGAGAACGCTTTTTACTTTCAACTTCTAATACACGTGGTATCTGACGTACGCAAAGAGTCGAAGTTTAACAATGTTAATGTGCGTCCTGGAACGCAAAATAGTAATAGCACAGTAATTAAATGTTCTAACACATAAGACCTTTTTTGTACTTTTATGTGAGTAATTGTATGTTATTAACATGTTTAAACCTAAAAAAAATGTAAACAGGTCTAAGAAGTTACATTTGAAAAAGTGCAAAAATTATGTGTTAAACTGCTGATAAAGGGCCAGATTACAAGTGACGCACTACTTGCAGACAAAGTAAAATGTTAATGTGTGTCTCCCTGTAGACTTCAATGGAGCACGCTGAATTAAACAAAATTGACAATTATCACTTGCGTTGTAACCTGACACACACATTAGACCTACATTCCAATGTTCTTCACATAAAATAAATATTTTTATTTTTAAATATGTAATACATATGATTATTGATTTTAAAATATATATCTATATAAATATATTCAAGTGTATATATAAATACATATATATATATATATATATATATATATACACACAGATATGTATGTATATATATATATATATATATATATATACACATACACATATATATATATATATATATGTGTGTGTGTGTGTGTCTACATGTATATACATATACCTTTATGTGTATATATGTATGTATATACGTATTGACACATATAAACACATAAATACACATGTATACAGACATATATACACACACCTACATATATACAGTATACAACAGAAGTGAGTACACCCCTGGTGCAATATCACTTTAATTTCAAATAATTCAAAATTGTATCGCCTCTCAATAGTTGTATTATTTCTAAGTTAATAAGTAGAGTATTTCCTATTATAAACAATCAAAAACAAATACTTTACAAATATTATTTTGAAAATAAAGACACAAAAGTAGAACCTTAATGCAACAAAAGTGAATACACCTGTGGTCACTGACACACAAGTTAGATCACTGAAACAAAATTGAGTACACCTGCTATTTCCAATTAGCCTAATGGCATGAACATAGTTACCAGAACATTCTCATTTTTGGACCTATGGGCTGTGTCTATCTGCAAGTCTGCATCATGGCTCGACATGGAAAAGAATTGCCAGTCAGAGTTGAAAAATATTATTGTGAGACTTCACAAAGATGGAAAAGGATACAGGATGATCGGTGACCAAATAAAAATCAGTCAAAACGCAGCATAATGCCAACTTCTATTGGCAGCATCCAGGTAATAACTCTTGCTTGCTCTTCGGCACAAAATGGCAAGATTAAACTTTGCTAAACAACATGCTTGAGAGACAGAGGTTATGGAAAGGATGTTATTCAGACGGCAAGAGGTAAGGTAGGAGTCAGAAGTATGCAGGACTTACTAACCTCCAATAGCAAGAAATCTCTCTGTGATAAAAAAAAGAAGCATTTTTCGTTACCGACTATAGTAACCAATATCACCAAATTTGTGGTATTGTGTAGAAACATTTCAGCTTATTGGATGCTGATGACGCTGTAGCCGATACAACAAGGTTACAAGTGCTTATTTAGGAGAGGCGTCACAATAGAAAACATTCTAGTACCCACACAATTAAAGCTGAAGAAAAAAGAAGAGGGGATTTCACGGCTTAGATTCAAGGGCGTATATAGATGCAGAAATCAGACTTGTAAAGCATGTGATCACCTCCTACCTGGGGAGGGTTTTAAAAGCACGAGCATATAATCACAAAACATGTCTAAATTGCAGGTCTATATATGCTATAACGACCAGGGAGGTGCGTTCACGTATTAGGGAGAACCTCACTAATATAATATCTGGCACTCTAACCACCCCTCTGGTACAGCATTTTAATAGAATTCACAATAAGGATCCATCCAGTTTTGGATGGACTTTAATTGAAACTGTGAATGTTGGAAAGAGAGGAGGTGATAGAGATCTACAGCTGGCCAAAAGGGAGGTTTTCTGGATTTTCCAGTTACAGACCAGACAACCAAAAGGCCTGAATTCGGAATACGACCTAATTAACTTTTGGCATTAGAATATTTACAATGTGGTTCTTAGTTGATGGCATTGCTATTCTGTACTCAAATGTGTAGATCACCAGAAAGCAATGTACATATCTCTGGTATTTTCTTCTTCTCTTTTCTTCAGGGGATATCTGTGTTCAAGCTTTTTAGTTAATATTATCTCAGTATATTTGTGTATATTAGATTAAGTCTAATATTACAGTATTTAAGGGGTAGGTAATTTTGTAAATTTAGATACATTTTAGAAATGAGTTTAATAATATCAAATGGAAATGTATACACTATTGAAACACTGAGGGAATAAGAGTAGTGAATTCATGTATGAAGAGTAGCTAAAATGCTACAAAAAATTGAATTGAACCATTTCTATATACAATATCTATTAGTGTTTTTAGACTTTAAAAGGACACTGAACCTAAAAAATTTTCTTTTGTGATTCAGATAGAGCATGACATTTTAAGCAACTTTCTAATTTACTCCTATTATCAATTTTTCTTCATTCTCTTGGTATCTTTATTTGAAAAAGAAGGCATCTAAGCTTTTTTATTGGTTTAAACTCTGGACAGCACTTTTTTATTGGTGGATGAATTTATCCACCAATCAGCAAGAAAAACCCAGGTTGTTGACCAAAAATAGGCTGGCATCTAAACTTACATTCTTGCATTTCAAATAAAGATACCAAGAGAATGAATAAAATTTGATAATAGGAGTAAATTAGAAAGTTGCTTAAAATTGCATGCTCTATCTGAATCACGAAAGAAAAAATTTGGGTTCAGTGTCCCTTTAAGAATATCCAATAGTAAGCAACAAATATGGAAAAGGTTGCACATGTAGAACATATTCTAGTACAATTGTATATAATAAAGTACATATTTAGGACTGAACTAATGATGTACTGCAGCTTTAAAAACTAATTGTTAGACTAACCTGATTTGTTGTAAATTGGCAAAGAACCAATAGGATTTTATTACCATTTTTAAATAGGTTGCAGGTCTTGAGGAACACTAAGCCAGCTCTGAGTAAGGCGCACTACCAAAATGCGTAAGCTGTGTTCCTAAGGACCTGGGTTATGTCATTTGCTGCTATGATTTTAAAGAATATGGAATAAAATTTGAAGTTTTAACCGCTATTGCTCCTCCCGTGTTCCTTTTCTACAAACAATATGAAAAGCCTGATGAATACTGGGTGCACATTCTTTGGTAGATGACCAAGATCAAGATACATTTTTTGGCTCAGATGGGGTGCAGCATATTTGGTGTAAACCTGGAAAGGATTATTATAGTGAATGCACAGTCCCAACAGTGTAGCATGGAGGTGGGAGTGTGACGATATGGGGCTGCATGACTGCAAAAGGTGTTGGGGAGATAACATTTATAGATGGCACTATGAATGCCTGCGATATACCAAAATACTGGCTGACAAGATGACTCCCAGTCTCCAGAAGTTAGGCAGAGGATGAATATTCCAGCATAATAACGATCCAAAGCACACTGATAAAATCACAAAAGAAAAAAGTGAAATCTATGGCCAAGTATGTCACGTGACTTGAATCCAATAGAACACCTTTGGGGTATTTTAACGAGAAAGGTAGACTAACACAACTCTTCCAGCAAAGAGCAACTGACAAAAATTCTCTGAAAAAGGGCAGAATATCTCTCCAGAAATTTGTACGACACTGGTATCCTCCATGCAGAGGGGGGTTGAGTCTGTCGTCAAAAATAAAGGTGGACATACAAAGTATTGAAAAAAATAAAAGATTTGAATGTCAGTAATGAAAGGTGCACTGACTTTAGTTGCATTGAGTTGCTATTGTGGGGCCAGTATTGTTAATATATATATATATATATATATATATATAAATATATATATATATATATATATATGAAAGATTTCAGGAGCAGAGGATATCCAGAAAGGGAGTCTTCAGAAGCAAAACCAACCTACCGGTGTAATGAAGGTGGTCAGTTTTGTGGCACTTTGGGTCTAGAGGTATGTGCCAGAAGCCACTGGAAGTATCCAGTGTAGAGAAGAACTTTGCCCCAGCCAATTTCGGAGCTATGTCTTCAAGCGTCAGCAGCACGTATCTCTCTCTTTTCACCGCCTCATTCAGCCATTTCAAGTCTACGCAGATGCGTACCTTCCCGTTCTTCTTCGCAACGGGCACAATGGGGGCACACCAGTCATTTGCTTCGACAACCTCTTCAATAACCCCTATATTCTTCATATTCAGAAGTTCCTTCTCCACTTGAGGCATGAGCAGGAATTCTATGAGAAGTAGTGATGCTATATGGGAATGCATCAACTTTAAGTGATATTCGGACTGGAATGCAATTTAGCAGGCCCAATTCATCAAACATGTCTTCCGTAATCTCGTTAACTCTGGTGACAAGGCCAAAATCACAGGCTGCTCTACTTTACACACTGAATTTCCTCTGCTTGTACTCACAGCTGGCAAGAATTTCCCCGCACAATTGATGTGGCCAACAGGACTATGAACTTTCGTTGTAACTTTCACCAACTGAGGCTGTCGAGGCAGTTTTCAGTTTTATGAATGCTGCAGGGGACATAACAGTGATGTCTGCTCCTGTGTCAATCTTGAAGGCAATATCTTCATCTGAACCAGACCGTTCAACAACAGACCCTACAAAGGACACTTCTTGAGCCTCCTGGTCACTATCCACCTGCATCTCCTTAATGGACTTAGTTTTATACACCACTTCAAAGTGGCCCATCCGGTTACACTTTCTACATCTTTTATCTTTAGAGGGGCATTGACATTCTGATCATGGGTACTGTGACACTGCATGCAGCAAGCCTGCTGCAACCATTCACTTCTGAGCCTATCTGTTGCCCTTGGTCTACTGCTCACACTGTGCTTTTCACCTGCAGCTCTCCTGAACTGCTGCACTTCATCCACAATACTCTCAGACCTCATGTCAGCACTTTGCTTTTTCACCAGTTCACTCTGGCGGGCCATCCTAATAGCCCTATCTAACGTTAATTCAGCCTCCAACTGTAGCTTCAGTGAGACCTCAGCATCTGCAATTCCAATAACTATTCTGTCTCTGATTTGCTCTTCTTTAGCAACACCAAATTTACAGAATTCAGCTAGTTCATACAGGCTGCGCACAAATGACTCCACAGATTCTCCCACATGCTGAGCGTGTTTATGGAAACAGGCCTTCTCATGAATCACATTAAGTTTGGGTACAAAGTGAGCACAGATAGAGCATGAAACTCTTCCCCTTCTTGGAATGTAAAGGCATTAAACACTGACTCCACATCTTTTCCCATAGAGTATAAAAGAGAATTAACTTGTACTTCACCACTCTCCTTGTCCAGCTTGGAAGCAATCGTAAAGCGTTGAAATCACTGACGCCATGTGGGACAAGCTGCAGGCTGAGAGAAATCAAAAGGCTCAGGTGGGGTAAACTTCGACATTGTCATTACTCAGGAAACAGAAGCGCAGGCAAGTACTTCTGACACCATGTCATGAGATGCAGGACACAGCATAGAAGGTACAAAACTATTTTATTGCAGAGCATAAAAGTATAGGACTGCACAACACATCAGACTTAGTAACTGCGACATAGACTATAACAGCTAAAGGCCATGCCCCCATACAGTGAAGTCACATTCCCACTCTCATCACACCTGTGGTATCCTTACCTATACTGAAAGTTTCTGTAAGGGTACTTACCCTACTGGACTGGAGGGACCCGGTCTTAGCGGATGCCATGAGTACCGCTCTCCTTCTCAGCTTCCCACTTAGAGGGATGCTGAGACTTCAGCTTGTCTTCAGCTGCGGCTGTGTGTCTAAGTTTAAAGGGGCCATGTCCCAATTTTAAAGGGGCCATGTCCCAATTATAGGAACTCCCACCTGGAGGACTCAGGTGTGGGAGTTCCTATAAAAACTCACCCAGCCCATCACTCTGGGCTAACTTATTGCCCTCTTACCTTGCTCACCTTTCTCCTGAGACCAAAGCATAATTACCTGGTTCCTGCCTATGCTCACCTTGCTCCTGAGACCAAAACATACCTGATACCTGTGTATGCTCACCTTGCTGCTGAAAACTAAAGCATACTTACCTGATACCTGTTTATGCTAACCTTGCTCACTTTGCTCCTGAATCCAAAGCATACTTACCTGATACCTGTGTATGCTCACCTTGCTCCTGAGACCAAAGCATCCTTACCTGATACCTGTGTATGCTCACCTTGCTCCTGAGACCAAAGCATACTTACCTTATACCTGTGTATGCTCACTTTGCTCCTGAGACCAAAGCATACTTACCTGATACCTGTGCATGCTAATTTTGCTCCTGAGACCAAAGCATACTTTCCTGATACCTGTGTATGCTCACTTTGCTCCTGAAACCAAAGCAAATTTACCTGATACTTGTGTAAGCTCCCCTTGCTCCTGAGACCAAATCATACTTACCTGATACCTGTGCATGCTCACTTTGCTCCTGAAAACAAAGCATACTTACCTGATACCTGTGTATGCTCACTTTGCTCCTGAGACCAAAGCATACTTACCTGATACCTGTGCATGCTCATTTTGCTCCTGAAACCAAAGCATACTTACCTGATACCTGTGTATGCTCACTTTGCTCCTGAAACCAAAGCAAATTTACCTGATACTTGTGTATGCTCACCTTGCTCCTGAGACCAAATCATACTTACCTGATACCTGTGCATGCTTACTTTGCTCCTGAAACCAAAGCATACTTATCTGATACCTTGTATGCTCACCATGCTCCTGAGACCAAAGCATACTTACCAGATACCTGTGTATGCTCACCTTGCTCCTGAGACCAAAACATACTTACCTGATACCTGTACATGAGAGATAATAAAATGTTAATCATCAACTGTTCCCTCTGAGGGCTTATTATTTGAAAAAGCTTGTTAGCATGGAGAGAAATCAAGCAAAATCTTTGGGATTTTTTAAACCTTATATTGTAATGTAGGAATCTCTCCTTCACATCAAGAACCCTGTAGAGTGAGATAAAAAAAATTCAAACTAAAATTTGTGATTCTAACATTTTTTAGGGACCTCTCAGTACTGATAAAACATCTTAGATCATCTCACCTGAGCAGCGAGCTTTTGAATATCAGGCCCTATGGGTTTTGGGGCTTTGGTTTACAGACAGAGATAATATAAAGAAACATATGGGTGCAGAGGTGAAAAACTAAAGATATCTGATTTTACTGCAAGCTCAACCCATTTTGATGGGTTGTGGTTTCAAAGAAAAAAGCTGGCTAAATCATATACAAAAATAAACCTAAACAAATATTTTATAATGTATTTTAAGTAAGAGTAAGTCATTGGAAACACATTAAGGGAAAACAAAATTACATAACACTGTCCCTTTCTATTAAAATTGGGGCTGTTATCAGACAGAACCTACAGATGGTCATTATGATCAACATGAAAAAAAAAGAAGCATAAAACTGTAGTCTGTGGCTTTAAAACGAAAAAATAGCACCATAATTCCTTATTGTAAGGTAGGAGCAGACATAGCGCTGTAAGTAGCAAGTAGGTGCAAAGATTTACTTTCAACAGAACCTAATTAATCAATTAATTGAGTACTGCAGTGGTACCTCTGGAGCCGGTATGAGACCGGGTGAGTCCTTGGATGATCGCCAGGAAACAGTTATCGTGAGCTGTGCACACAGACGTTAGTTTATAGAAGTCCGTGTAAGAATTAGTTAGTAAGGCTTCAATCTGAAGGTCTTGTGAGTAGCACAATTTCAGGATAAGTAAGGTGAAATTAAAGTACAGCACCCAACCCTGACAGCAACATAGCGCTGAAGGAACAACTATACAGTGTTCATTCAGTGCTATGTTGTGCGATTGAGAGATCAGCATTTTTTTTTTTTGACCGGACACGTTTGTAACAATATTTGCTGTAGGTGGTCTGAATTAAAGCTACTACGCATGCGCGAACGGGAGCGCGCGCTGGAGTACAAGATGTAGAATAGGACAGTAGCGCATGCGCTTTTTGAATAGTAGGCGGGTGATGTAGATCCACGGCCGCCTAACGGCCAGAATTTCAGTTGGTAGTTTGAAGAACGTGATCAAGAAGGAAAAAAAAAAAAAAAACGGGTTGATTGTTATCATCTTAAAATATAGCTTTTATACGGCTATAACTTTATTTCTAAGATCATTTCATACAGGTTGATGAATGAAACTCTTTATTTGTGACATATAATTGAATTCTATTTCAATATATAGGTAAGTTTACCTTCACTTTAACCTATTTATAGATTACAAGCGGAGCGCTAATTTATTGCATGCGCAAGTGGGCAAATTCGCCTGTTTACGGGTACGCAATAAATAACCAGAGATTACAACATACAACCCCACCTATTTTGTTCTGGTAAGACAGTAACCAGCATTTGCCAGATAAGGAGACAATAATTATTCATTGTTCTTATTGGAAATTATACACACAAATGTTAATTGTTTTAAACATATAAAAACCAGCAAATATCTAAATACAGACCATATAAAAATACATACCATAAAAAAATACATACCATAAAAAAAATCTATACCATATAAAAATACATACCATATCTAAATACATAACATATAAAATACATACCATAAAAAATCTATACCATATAAAAATACATAGCATATCTAAATACATACCATAAAAAATATATACCATAAAAAAAATCTATACCATATAAAAATACATACCATAAAAAATACATACCATAAAAAAAATCTATACCATATAAAAATATATACCATATCTAAATATATACCATATAAAATACATACCATATAAAAAGAACTGAGAAGGAGTAATCTCTGTTAACATTTTTATCTCTTTAGAAAACCATTTTTTAGGAGAAACATATTATCAATGTATTTGCTCCACACATAATATTTTGTATCTTTAAATTTTAATCACCTTAAAGGGACATTGTGCTGTCATTTTTGCTGCCCTTTAATGTGTTCCCAATGATCCATTGTATCTGCTGCAGTATATTAAGTTGTTTATTAATAGTTCATTTAACTATATTTTGCCACCTTTACTGAAAAATGGGGAGGGGGGGAGTGCAAATATACAGTAAAGTGTCCCTTTAAATGCACAAATGTATTCACAGAGCAATATGGCAGAAATCAAAAGATTTTAAAAAGTTTTCATCAGACGTTTTTGACAGTTTATGCAATCAGCCCTCTTGCTATGTGAAATGATTAACACATTGAAAAGTATCAAAATGTAATAATTACTTTGCTTTGCTGACAATGCTGACAATGTTATAGTTATCGGTGCTCACATGCTAACTTGTGTATTGTATTCTGTTAAATCTGCACTGTCAAGCATTTTCATGTATTTTAAGCAACTTTTTTGAGAGTGAGCTGTTGAATTGATGATGATTTATGGAGAAACATGTCAGGGAGAGGTTGCCCTGAGGGGGGCTGGTGATTCCATCAGAGGAACAGGAAAGGGGAGGAATGTGCAAAAACCATAAGAGATTCAATCTTGGAAATCCCTAAATAAGAACAATACCTTCTGGGCTGAGTAATTCACAGTAGGCATAGACGCAAATGGTATTAAAAAATGACAGAGATCCTCTTGAGAAAGACACAGGATGCAGAAAAATTCCTGTATTAAAATATAATAATCAATTACTAAGCTGCATTAAAGAAAGTGTAAGTGAATTTGAGGAAGTCTCTCTCTACTACTCATGTAATTTGTACTGTTACATATACATTATTTTCTTACTACAGCATTTCTGTTGGGTTACGCAACCTTCTTTGTCAATATCCAGGGATTAGAGGGACGTGAAATGATGTTATGTGGTAAAGAATTGTATCAATGCACTATCGATTGCATTTAACTATGTGTTTAACTCCTGCAAAGCTCCAGAGCAGCAATGCACTACTGGGACCTAGCTGAACAAATCTGGAGACAAAATGACAGGAGTTATATGTGTGTAGCCACCATTTACCAGCTAGCTCCCAGTAGTCTTTTGCTTTCCCTGAGCCTACTTAAGAATGCTTTTCAATAAAGGTTTCCCAGAGAATGAATTAAAGGGACACTGAACCCAAATTTTTTCTTTCTTGATTCAGATAGAGCATGGAATGTTAAGCAACTTTCTAATTTACTCCTATTATCAAATTTTCTTTATTCTCTTGGTATCTTTATTTGAAATGCAAGAATGTAAGTTTAGATGTCGGCCCATTTTTGGTGAACAACCTGGGTTGTCCTTGCTGATTGGTGGATACATTAATCCACCAATATAAAAGTGCTGTCCAGAATTCTGAACCAAGAAAAAAGCTTCAATGCCGTATTTTTCAAATAAAGATAGCAAGAGAATAAAGAAAAAATGATAATAGGAGTAAATTAGAAAGTTTCTTAAAATTGCATGCTCTATCTGAATCACGAAAGAAAAATAAAAAATGGGTTTGGTGTCCCTTTAACCCCTTAATGACCACAGCACTTTTCCATTTTCTGTCTACATTTCTGCGGTGTTTGTGTTTAGCTGTAATTTTCCTCTTACTCATTTACTGTACCCACACATATTATATACCGTTTTTCTCGCCATTAAATGGACTTTCTAAAGATACCATTATTTTCATCATATCTTATAATTTACTATAAAAAAATGATAAAATATGAGGAAAAAATTGAAAAAAACACACTTTTTCTAACTTTGACCCCCAAAATCTGTTACACATCTACAACCACCAAAAAACACCCATGCTAAATAGTTTCTAAATTTTGTCCTGAGTTTAGAAATACCCAATGTTTACATGTTCTTTGCTTTTTTTGTAAGTTATAGGGCCATAAATACAAGTAGCACTTTGCTATTTCCAAACCATTATTTTTCAAAATTAGCGGTAGTTACATTAGAACACTGATATCTTTCAGGAATCTCTGAATATCCATTGACATGTATATATTTTTTTTTAGTAGACATCCCAAAGTATTCATCTAGGCCCATTTTGGTATATTTCATGCCACCATTTCACCGCCAAATGCGATTAAGTACAAAAAATCGTTCACTTTTTTACTAATTTTTTCACAAACTTTTGGTTTCTCACTGAAATTATTTACAAACAGCTTGTGCAATTATGGCTTAATTGGTTGCAAATTCTTCTCTGGGATCCCCTTTGTTCAGAAATAGCAGACATATATGGCTTTGGCGTTGCTTTTTAGTAATTAGAAGGCTGCTAAATGCCACTGCGCACTACACGTGTATTATGCCCAGCAGTGAAGGGGTTAATTATGGAGCATGTAGGGAGCTTTTAGGTATAATTTTAGCTTTAGTGTAGTGTAGTAGACAACCCCAAGTATTGATCTAGGCCAATTTTGGTATATTTCATGCCACCATTTCACCGCCAAATGCGATCAAATGAAAAAAAAACGTTAAATTTTTCACAATTTTAGGTTTCTCACTAAAATAATTTACAAACAGCTTGTACAATTATGGCACAAATGGTTGTAAATGCTTCTCTGGGATCCCCTTTGTTCAGAAATAGCAGACATATATGGCTTTGGCATTGCTTTGCAAGGTTAATTTTAGCTTTAGTGTAGAGCTCAGCCTCCCACCTGAAACATGAGACCCCCTGATCCCTCCCAAACAGCTCACTTCCCTCCCCCACCCCACAATTGTCCCCGCCATCTTAAGTACTGGCAGAAACTCTGCCAGTACTAAAATAAAAGCTATATTTGGGCTTTTTTTGTGGTTTTTTTTAGCATATTTACATATGCTGCTGTGTAGGATCCCCCCTTGGCCCCCAACCTCACTGATCCCCCACTAAACAGCTCTCTAACCCTCCCCCTCTGCCTTAATGGGCGCCATCTTGGGTACTGGCAGCTGTCTGCCAGTACCCAGTTTAGTAAAAAATTTGCCTTTTTTTTTTAAAAATTCCCTTTTCTGTAGTGTAGCTTCCCCGATCCCCAAGACCAACCCTCCACCCCTTCCAGATCCCTTAGCTGTTACTTTAAAATTTTCAAAACTTTTTTTTTTGTTGCTTTTTAGAGCTTTATTTTTCTGCAGTGTAGCGGTTCCCTCCCGCTCCCGCCCCGTGCACGCGCCCGCCGCCCCCGTGCACGCGCGCGCTCCCGTGCGCGCTCCCGACTGACCCGCCCCAGATCCCGCCCCCCTTCCCTCTACTCGGCACATCGATGGCCGCCCACCCGCCTCCCAGGCTTGCTCCCACCCACCAACAATACCGGCCACCGATGTCCGGTGCAGAGAGGGCCACAGAGTGGCTCTCTATGCATCGGATGGCCATGGGGGGTTATTGCAGGATGCCTCCATATCGAGGCATCACTGCAATAACCGGAAAGCAGCTGGAAGCGAGCAGGATCGCTTCCAGCTGCTTTCCAGACCAAGGACGTACGCCACACGTCCTCGGTCATTAACTGTCTTTTTTTTGAGGAGGTGTGGCGTACGTCCTTGGTCATTAAGGGGTTAAACTAAATAAAAGAAGTACATTGAAAAGTCTCTTAAAATTGCATGTTCTATCTGACCCATGAAATTTAATTCTGACTTTCATGTCCCTTTAGGAGTCTATAGTACATAACCAACAAAGACAATGCAATAACACCTACTCTGAATTTTAAATGAGCAGTACATTTTGTGCTGACAAATTTAAAAATGTACTAACATTTTCCTGGCTTCCAGTATCATGTGACAGCCATCAGCCTATAACAAGCTTTCAGTAGTAGCTAGTGCCTCAAAGTGTGTAAGTAGAAAGACTATGCACAATATTATAATGGAAGTAAATTGGAAAGTCTCTTAAAGCTGCATGCTCTACCTGAATAATGAAAGTTTAATTTTGACTTTCATGTCTATTATTATTATTATTATTATTAATAAACATTTACTATGCTAAAAATTTACTTACGCAAGATTTAAAAGATCTATTTATATTCAGGAGAAATTACTTGTATAGATGACCATCTTAAGAAACAGGAACATAAAGCAATGAGGAAGGAACAAACATAGGACGTTCTTTTTGTAAGGGAAACACTCTGTCAGGCAGTAAGGAAATGAGGCTATGTAGGAATATAAAGCTGTACCTATATTTAAGTGGACTAGTAATCTTTTCTCACATGACTAGTAAATTACAGTGAAATTGTATTCAGCGACTGGAAAACTGTAGTCAGAGTTGGCATGGGCTGGTTCATGATTTACATTTTTCATAACTATGGGGGACTGTATTCAAGTTGGTGTATGAGTAATGGAAAAATACAATGGGCTAGATTAGTGGTGCGTTACCTTTTGAAAGCCAAATCACGATTTGTGTTGGTAAGGTTAGCGTGACTGAAATGAGTTAAAAAAAGTTGCAAAACGCCACATAAATACATTTACATTTGTTTATACAAATATCTAGCTGATAAAAACCATTAAAAAAATTATAAAAAGTTATAAGGGCCAAAAAAACATATGGTATAACGTATTTGACAAAAAAGGGCTTTAACATATATATATACATACATATACATGGACAAGCAAAGTGCACTCCAGAATCAAACAGTCAGCCGCTTCGGGTGCTAGCCAAAATAGGATATATCAAAAGACAAGAAGCACTCCAGAAGACTTTTAAATAATGTCACCTTTAATTAGTGAACGTTTTCGGGCAATAAACTACCCGTCCTCAAACTTACAAGGTTACCGAAACTTACCACCCAGCTGTGTTATGTACCGCCACCAGAGAAAAGTGCGCCACGCTCTCCGCGGTTGATGCGCCGCCCCTGACGAGTGACGTCATCGCCCGCGGCAACGTGAGAAGACTAAAAAGGGCAAAACAGAACAACAGGCAAATATTATGTAGAATATTATACAGGCATATAATAAGCCCTAAACCTAAATACAACAGCCTATAAGATAAGCATATCAAATAAGAATTACTGGCTAGAACAGGGAAAGGTTATATAACAAAATATAGATGTACGGTTGTCATAGCAACCAGAAACAATCGACGCCATATCTGGCAAGTCATAACTATGTCAATCAAATTTATAATATAGACAAAAATGACAAAAATGACACTGTACATCCAAATAAGTGGCTCCACAAAACAGAAGCAACCCAAAAATAGGTATAGCATATGCACCAAAGAACTGAAAAGTGGAGTCACGTATAGGATAGACAGAGCAACATTAGACAAATAAGCTAATGATATTACAGAAATTGAAATGGACCATGGCTCTCAAAAAATGATCAACAGTAATATGAATGACCATAGACTCCCCCTGAAATGTGGAAGAGCACCATATTGGATAATGGACCGGGATCATAGGAACACCTGCCAGTCTAGTTGTGTATTCAGCCCATAAGGCACAAGAGTGTTCAACTCGAATGTCCATTTGGCTTCTTTTTGGAGAAGCAGTCGATTCCTATCGCCTCCTCTTGACAACGGTGGCACATGGTCTATAATTGTATATTTAAGGTCCATGACACTGTGTTTTTGTTCCAAGAAGTGTCTGGCCACTGGTTGCTCCGATGTGCCTTTTTTAAGCGCCGTTTTGATAGCAGAACGATGGTTTGCCATACGTGTGCGCAAGTCATCGCAGGTCTTTCCTACGTAATACAATCCACAAATACAGTGTAAAAGATACACTATATGTGTGGTAGTGCACGTCAGGCGAAATTTATGTTTATAAATTTTGCGTTTTTGTGGATGGGTGAAGCTTGGTCCAGTGATGAGACCCCCACATGTTGTGCAGCCAAGGCATCGAAAGACCCCTGGTTTTTTAATATCCAACCATGTTGAAGATGTATAACTTTGTATCGGGTCAGTTTTGATTAACAAGTCCCGCAGTGACCTGGACCTCCTGTAACCCACTCTTGGTGGTTCAGCTTTATGTAAAGGTAACGATCTGTCCGTATTGATGATCTCCCAATGCTTGTTGAGTATATCTTTTAAGGGGCCTTTGTCACCTGTAAAGGTTGTGATGAATGTCATCCTTTTATCCTCCTTTTTAGGTACTAAATCCCTGGCCTGGCAGACCTGAGCCCGCTGTTCCTTCAGTAGATTGTCAGGATAACTCCTTACTCCAAAGCGTTGCACCATCTCAGTGAGTTGTTCTTCCCTTTTATCCATTTCAGAGTTATTCCTCACCACTCTAAGTAATTGAGATTTAGGCAATGCTTTCTTCAATGCGGGAGGATGGCAACTGGTATAATGTAGTAAGGAGTTTCTGTCCGTCTCCTTTCTATACAGAGTTGACTGAATCCTGCCCAAGCTTGTATATAGTCTCACATCTAAAAAGTCAATTTGTACTTTGCTTGATGTCATTTTAAACTTCAGAGCCGTATTTGCCCCATTAAGTTCTTGAAACCAATTCTCCAAGCTAGCTGACGTTCCAGACCAGATCAAAAACAGGTCATCTATATATCGCTTAAAAAAGCGAATATTGTTGACTTTAAACAATTCTGTCCCAAACTCCTCGAAATGGGCCATAAACAAATTGGCGTAAGATGGGGCCATGTTTGACCCCATCGCCGTCCCCTTCAACTGTAAATAGAAGGATTGTTCAAAGCGAAAATAGTTGGTGGTCAGGCAAAATTCCAATAATTGTAAGATTATCTCAGGAGGTGGTCCAATATATGGATATCTGCAATTATAGACCATGTGCCACCGTTGTCAAGAGGAGGCGATAGGAATCGACTGCTTCTCCAAAAAGAAGCCAAATGGACATTCGAGTTGAACACTCTTGTGCCTTATGGGCTGAATACACAACTAGACTGGCAGGTGTTCCTATGATCCTGGTCCATTATCCAATATGGTGCTCTTCCACATTTCAGGGGGAGTCTATGGTCATTCATATTACTGTTGATCATTTTTTGAGAGCCATGGTCCATTTCAATTTCTGTAATATCATTAGCTTATTTGTCTAATGTTGCTCTGTCTATCCTATACGTGACTCCACTTTTCAGTTCTTTGGTGCATATGCTATACCTATTTTTGGGTTGCTTCTGTTTTGTGGAGCCACTTATTTGGATGTACAGTGTCATTTTTGTCATTTTTGTCTATATTATAAATTTGATTGACATAGTTATGACTTGCCAGATATGGCGTCAATTGTTTCTGGTTGCTATGACAACCGTACATCTATATTTTGTTATATAACCTTTCCCTGTTCTAGCCAGTAATTCTTATTTGATATGCTTATCTTATAGGCTGTTGTATTTAGGTTTAGGGCTTATTATATGCCTGTATAATATTCTACATAATATTTGCCTGTTGTTCTGTTTTGCCCTTTTTAGTCTTCTCACGTTGCCGTGGGCGATGACGTCACTCGTCAGGGGCGGCGCATCAACCGCGGAGAGCGTGGCGCACTTTTCTCTGGTGGCGGTACATAACACAGCTGGGTGGTAAGTTTCGGTAACCTTGTAAGTTTGAGGACGGGTAGTTTATTGCCCGAAAACGTTCACTAATTAAAGGTGACATTATTTAAAAGTCTTCTGGAGTGCTTCTTGTCTTTTGATACATACATATACATGTATAAATATGTGTGTACAGATGTATTTATATTTGTATATACATACATACATATATACATACAGTATATAAACACACACACACACACAAATATATATATATATATATATATATATAAATATATATAAATATATATATACACACACACAATTCAGCCCTTTGCAACCGAAAACATGAAAACACAAAAAATCATATTTATTCATCTTTAATATTTAATAATGTGTTTATCTGTGTATTTACTGTAAATATTTACATTCCAATGTTCTTCACATAGGGCATATGTTCTATGTGTTTTTAATATATATATATATATATATATATATATATATATATTTTTTTTTTTTATTTATATATATATATATATATATACACAAATATACATTTACCTGTATATATATATATATATAGCATTCACCAGCAATCACAACCACTCTGTGCACGGCCAATATGAATCCAAACAGTAGACAGTGTTGTAGGACATGATCCGGTGTCAATCCTTAACATCCGAAAAAATGACAGCCAGCACAAGAGATTACAAATATCACCATTTAATAGTTAAGAAAACATAACGTTTCGGCCCCTCAAGGAGGCCTTGGTCACATGAAGCAAGTCACATAAGACAGGCATAAAAAATATCACAGCAAGAGTGCCTTAAATACCCCCAACCACAATTCCAATATGTTACACAAACCGCCAAAAAAGTTAAACACAAAACAGCTGAATGTTATTATTACCCATTCAGATATCCTAAGGAGCCACTCGTAAGCATGGTGACCGAATAGTAAACAACCCACAAGCCCATGTGCGTGTATGCGTAATGACGTCATCAGACGTACCGTCGGTTGCCATGGAAACACTACAACAAAGACGCCAATGTTGAATGGTACAGCGTCATCAAGCCAATCAGATGCGGGCAACCCACCCAGCCATTATAGATAAAGAGAGTAACCATGGCAATCGCACGGGAACCACATAGCCAAAAGTATAATTTAAAATATAACAATAAATTTAATCACATGAATCGAGGTGCCTGTTGCCATAGAAGGATCGCACTCGTTACAATCAGGTAATGTCAACTGAGTCATACGCTATTGTACTTGAATGGGAGATCCCACAGAGTGTTTTCAAACAGTGTAACCATGGCAGCAGGTACAGCAACCCTGCGGAGTGTGTGAAAAACGTATCAGGTCCTACAAAATACTAACAGTTAAAAACATGTCTTAGCAGGATACACAGGTATAGATGTAAAGACATATACACCATTATAAATAAGATCTAAAGTAGCAATAAATCATTTGACAAACAAGTCAAAAGAAAGGTATTAAATATTACGTCAATATCCTGTATCCTAGCATATTAACCCATACAAACTAGCATACAGCTAGCAACAGCATGCTCAGGGAGATGGTAGAAGCTCACAGAACAGATGAGAGGAAGCTCACAGTCATTTGTAAAAGTAGCTAAAATCGATCATCACATTCAGGCCTCTTGGAGTAATAGTATCCAAACGATGAATCCAATGTTACTCCATCCTCAATAGGGCCTTAGCCCAGTCCCCCCCCCCCCCGTCTGGATTTAGGAATGTGATCAATGAGTATTGTTCTCAAGGCAGAGATAGGATGTCCCGCTTTTTTAAAGTAGCGTGCCACCGGTTGATCAGAAGACCCTTTTTCAAGAGCCAACTTAATAGCTGTTTTGTGGTTTGCCAACCTCTCTCTGAAAGAGGTAATGGTTTTACCCACATAATACAAGGAACATGGACAGATGATCACATAGATGACATAGTCCGAAGTGCAGGTCAAGGGATGTCGTATAGAGAAGGTCTTGTTAGTGTGAGGGTGGTGGAACTTATTGCCAACGATCATTCCATTACAAGTAATGCAATTGCCACATCTGTAACACCCCTTCTTTCCTTGGGGTAGCCAGGTATGACTCTGGTAGCTTGGAATGGGGTCCGTCCTCACCAACAAATCCCTCAGGTTCTGTGCCCTCAGGTTCTGTGCATACTACCAAATGGGAGAGAAGGATCAGTGTATACAATAGGCCAATGTTGCAATGTTATTTAATAGCTTTCTGGAACGTATGTGATGCCGGTGTGAATGTGGTGATAAAATTCATCTGCTGGTCAGCTGGCTTCAGTGGTTTAGTGCTGAGTAATTACTGGCTAAGTGAGTGTGCTTTCTCACATTGAGTCGTTATCAGCGGTTTAGGATATCCTCTATCAATGAATTTCTGTGCCATCACATCAAGTTGTTGCTTCTTGTGAGCATCCTTGGTGTTGTTGCGTACAACACGCAGGAGCTGAGAGGAGCTAACCCCTGTTTTCTGAAAGTTAGGGTGATAGCTGTTGTAATGTAGTATGGAGTTCTTATCAGTGGGTTTGTTAGTGTAGTGTGTAACCTCAAACCAGAACATGTCTCGTTCTTATAAATCTCCACATCTAGGAAATGTATCCTCTCCATGTCAATGTCCATCTTGAACCGTACAGTAGAATTCAGGACATTTAAATGGTTGAACCATAACATCAAAGATTCCATGTCACCCCTCCACACCAGGAACACATCATCTATGTAGCGCCGATAGAACCTGATGGAGCTCTGGTCAGTTGTCAAGATATATTCATGTTCATACATGGACATATAGATGTCGGCGTATAATGGGGCCATACTGGACCCCATCGCCGTCCCTAGTATTTGTAAATAAAAACCATTCTTAAAACGAAAATAATTTTTAACTAAACAGAGCTCCAACAGGTCTAAGAGGAACTCAATAGGTGGTCCACTGTAGTGGGGATTTGCGGATAAAATTCTCCTGACCATCTCCACCCCATGAACATGAGGAATGATAGTGTATAAATTTATGACATCCATAGTAACCAGGATGTCCGTAGGCCGAATATCGACCATCTGACTCAAAAGGTGGATAAGTTCAGAAGAATCTCTTGAAAACAATGAAACCCTCGCTGAAACAATAGGACAACCAGGCGGGTTAGACAAACTCTTATGGATTTTAGGTAACAAATATAGGATAGGACTAATAGGATTGTCAACCTTCAAAAACCTGTAAGTGTCCTCATCAATAAACCTAGCATCCAAGGCCATACACAAGAGTTTGTCAACCTGTTGTTTAAATGCAGTAGTCGGATTAAAAGATAGTTTGCGGTAGGTGAGTCCATTCTCCAATTGTCTAAGTGCCTCCAACCGGTACATAGAATAATCTAGCACCACAATGGCTCCACCCTTGTCAGTTTGTCTAATCACAATTGAGCTATCTTCAGTGAGAGTTTTTAAAGCTCTTCTCTCAAGTGGTGTTAGATTATCCCAGGAGTCAGTTCTAGAGGTTTCATTTGTACCAATGTCAGTGTTAACCATACAAGTAAATGTTTTAATCGAAGAATGAGTGTTGGTTGGTTCAAAAGAACTCTTACCATTAAAAGGTTTAGACTCATATTCAGCAGTGTTTTTGAAGAAATCCTTCAACTTCAATTGGCGCTGAAAGCGATGTAAGTCAACCCGTAGGTCAAATAGGTCACTTTTGGGGGTAGGGATGAAGGACAAACCTTTATTAAGTAATGAAGTTTCAGCCACAGAGAGTGTGCGTGAACTCAAATTATAAACTATTGTTTCAATTTGCGTGTTGTTCCTTTTTATTATTATTTTTTTTAATTTTCAAAAGAGCTTTATTAATATCAACTGAACATACACGTCATACATTGAATATACATTACATGCTTTGAGAGAGATACATTATAGTTTCATAACACATTGATTCAATATACTATGTTAATAACAACCTATAACATGCATTATAAATAACATCTTTGGCACAATATGCTTCTCTCTACACTTCAGTGTATGTCTAATAATGCCCAGTATTTAATTGTATAGACCTCTCATGAGTCATTATTTAATTCACTGCTAACTTATTTTGGGCATAGATAGGGAGAAGAGTAGTGGGAGGGGGACGGGGGAGGAGAGAGGGGGCAAACAAAAATAAAAGAAAAAGAGAAAGCCCGGAATCGAACTTGCTTTATGAGACTTATCACCCTTTAACTGATATAGATTGAGCTGAGGAACCTTGTAGGGGGCATCGATATGTTACTGGGTATTTTTTGGGAGTCTATCTTATTATCAGTTGGAAAAGATTTGAGATTAGGGGACACTTTACATGTAACACAGATTTTGCTGTATACTATATTAAATGTCCTTGTGGATTGGGGTATGTGGGTGAGACCACCCGTACAGTACGTGAAAGGATGACCCAACACAAGAGTAGCATCAGAACCGAAAAGTTAGATGCCCCAGTGGCCAACCATTTCTTGTCCGTAGGTCACAGTTTGACTCAATTGAGGTTCCAGATATTAGAACAAGTAGGACACCTTAGGCGGGGGGGGGGGGGGGGGCAATAGAGCCAAGAGACTAAAAATTAGGGAGGCCTATTGGATCAATAGATTAGATACCATTCATCCAAAAGGTATGAATAGAGAACTGGATTGGTCTCTATGTCTCTAGAGTATATGATTCATTGATTGTCTTAAAAAGTTTTTAATATGTTCAATATGTTTAAAATGGATTTTTGTTTTTCAGATTTGTTAGGAGCAATATGTGTTTAACCTGACTTTTTATATTCTGTTAGGAAATAATTTTTTATATGACCATTAGAGGGTGCTAACATTCAGTATATCAAAGGTGTTTAAAGGAATGGGTGTGGTTTACAGGTATATTTAAGCTGCATGATCTCCAGGTGTAACTATGCATGATTAAGGACTAAGTCCGAAACGTTGCTGTTTGTTGGTCTGGCTGTTCACTGTGCATACTGCACGAATAAATCTGTTGGAAACTACTGGTTGGTGCTGCTTCTTCTTTGTGACTTTATATTATGTGGAGTACAGTGCAGTATTCCTGAAGCGTGCACACCTTGTTACTTTCAGGTGCTGGATTCTTGGTTTGTTGTGTTATTATCAGTTGCTATGAGGTTAAGGTGTTATTGTGTATCATTAAATTGTTTATACTGATCTATAACCCATAATGCCTATAAATGTATAGTAGTGCCAAAATTGAAACAAAGGTGTAAACTGTTCCACCCGCCGCTGGCCACGTGGGGGAGATTATATAAGAAAGACACTCCATTATATTTAGCCTATGTGCTGCAATACAACATTCAATTAATATACATTCACAAATAAATTTTTACAGTGCGATCTTAATTCTCCTTTTGCCATCATCAACCCCCTTTTGCACATAATTTCAATCCTTGGTCTGTGAAGAGTAACTGTTAAACAGCATTAATGCCCTCGGCACCTCCATTTTTATGGTGGAGCATTACTATTAGGCTGCTTACCAACATAAGTGTACTATAAACAGTTCAGGACCTCGCAACGTAATAACCATACATTCAGTCCTTGGTCTTACCGCTATCCGGACCACAGAACTGCAAGCATGGGAGTCTCTGATAGATGTGCCAGGTCTATGTTGCCACACTTATTATGTCCTTGCGTGCGATTAGATGAGGGTTTGTCAGCCCAACCGTTCTTGTAATAAAGTATACCTATCTCGATGCTTGTATCATGTTGGTAAAGTGAATTAAAATATACATTAAAACATAACTAACTTATATAACTTGTGAAACACACTATCTAAACTTGTATTTACCACCATCTACCGTTACTTAGTTATGGCTGAGATAAGCATTGATCAGTCCCCAGGTCTCTTCTGTCTGCGAGCTGTTGCCGTGGGTGGCCCCACGTGGAACCCTGCTAGTGCCTGAGTATAGCTTGTACACTGAGGGCCCAGATTCGGCCTCAGTTCCCTTTGCCGTAGATCCATGTGAGTCCCGTGTGATATTGCCCTGCAAGTCTTATATAGGCCACTACTGCAGACCTCCCACGTTGTAAGTGTATATTCCTTTTTATCGCTTAACAGTCCTGTGAGTCCGGGCATCTGGGAAATCACACCCGTCTTCACCATAAGTGCATCATGTGTCAGGATCTGATTTATGCATGGGAGCTGTGTCAAAGTTGTCCTCAGGGCCATGAGGTACTTTATGCTGGTTGTCGGGTGGCTGCCTCCGGTTTCAACATGCATAGGGACTTTGCTTATTATTTTCTTGTTTTGTAAGATCCCCTGTTCATATAGAAGTGCCTTTGTTTGCCTTGTCTCTCCACATCCTTGCATGTTATTTTGCAGTATTATTGGGATGCTGTTTTCGGGCTCAGTTTTGGTGTACGTCACAGGATTGGCGCCATTTTGAGTAGAAACATCTGTAGGTTTTCTCGGGGATGGCATACTTGCTCCTTAATGCAGAGTTTGTTCATCAAGTAATCGTAAGGAGCTTTTTCCAAAAGTGACTCAAACAATCTCTCTAATCTCTCAAGCGTTGGCATAAAATAGTTTTGCTGCTCCATTTCTCCCATATACACCATGTCGCTATGTTAGGTGCACTACTCCAAACACAGTTATCCCCTTCTTCTAACAATGGCTTCTCAGTATGTATTTGTTAGTTAAGAATGGGTGCTCTGACCTTAATTCCGATTGATGTGTTCAATTCGGGCTAAGTACCTCGGCACGCCGAGGGGGGATGCGCTACCTGCTAAATGGCCGCCGCCCCAGGTCTTTTTCTGTCCGATCTTGAGCTAGAACTTCATAAATACAGCTCGATTTTAATATATGTTGCACAGTAGAGCTATGCAGTGGTATAAGAAACAGTTCTTGAAATATGTCTGTATAATGCCTCCTGATTTCAGCGGAATATCCAGAGATCAGTTGGAGCTCTTGAGAATTGCGACCGCTCAGGATCCCTGTACGGACACGCCCCCCCGTGTTGTTCCTTTTTTTTATGTTTCCTCCCGCCCCTCCTATAGTGTCTGTGTCCGAACCCACGGGTAAAGGGGGTCTCTGTGAGGATCTAGTAGTAACACCACTATTAGTTGTTACTTTCTGTGTGGTATTGGCCAATTCACTCCCTGAGGATTCACCACCGCTGCTATCAATTGTGTCAAAGTTAACTTGTTTATTCTTATTAAATTTTCCTTTCCTTGGTAGGGTGTCTCCCCTTTGCCGTAAAGCTATCTATACACCTTCCTATCCCTGTAGTCATTTTCCACTGTGTTATACTTTTTGTTTTTAAATGTTAGCAATTCCTGTTTATATTTAGAAACCTGAGTGGCCAATTTGTTTAGCCAATCTGTGTCAGAGTCTTTACTTAATACATGTAGCAATTTATCCTTGATCTGTGCAATATCATTTTTAACCATATTTTTTAGTCTAGACACTTCCTCTATCACCAAAAGCATTAAATCATGGGAACATCTATTTAAAATCCCACACCACCGTCTACAGAAATCCATACTAGTCCTACCCAAGGTGGGGATATTTTTCACCTTAAACCCACGTGGAATACATTTTGAAAGATAAACAGCGTGTAGAAAATAGTCTACTTTTTTTTTTCCAAATATAGTAATTTGTGGTAAATGTTAAGGGGAGTCTCACCTTTGGTCTCCTCCAGCTCCTGCATGTCAGCTTCACACCTGATGCGTATTCTATCATCATCCGTAAATGCAAAGTCCTCAATCTCCCCATAGGGGTCATCCTGAGACAAAGGGATGGGCACTGCTTCTGTAGTCATGTCCCTGATGGACAGCACACTGTAATAGGAATTAACAAACAAAGGAATATCCGTAGGTATCCTCACTGAAATATAACCTGTGCCAAAATACAAAATAGCCTCAAATAGGAATCAGTCCAAATCCCAAATGATGGTCCTAAAAGAACCCAGCGGGTGCTCAATCCAGAGAAATCCACAAATATGTACAAAAGATCACCAGCAATCACAACCACTCTGTGCACGGCCAATATGAATCCAAACAGTAGACAGTGTTGTAGGACAGGATCCAGTGTCAATCCTCAACATCCCAAACATTGACAGCCAGCACAAGAGATTACAAATATCACCATTTAATAGTTAAGAAAACATAACATATATATATATAGATAGATAGATAGATAGATAGATATATAGATAGATAGATACAGATAGATAGATAGATAGATAGATAGATAGATAGATAGATAGATATACAGGTATAGATATATATTTTTCAAAATAATAATTATATATAAATATATATATATATATTTAAAAATAAATAGAACATTTTCTTCTATGTGAAGAACATTGGAATGTAAAATTTGAAAATCATGATTCGGGTTTAGCCCTTTAGGTCTAACTCGTGTTAGGTTAGCGCTCTTGTAGACAGTTATCTTAAGGTGCGTTATGTAAATATTAAATATAAAAATAATGTAAAAAATATTAATAATTATTATACATATGTATTCTAATGATTTTTTTAGAACCTCTTTTTAATTATTATTTTTTTTTTTACATTATTCGTATATTTAATATCCACATAACGTGCCTTAAAGTGAATGTAAAATTTCATGAATCAGTGCCCATTTTTTAAAAATACTAAAAAAACAGGGGCACTTTCATTTATGAAAGTTTACATTGCAGCGTATTTTTACAAATACTTACCTTTCTCTTCAGCGAAGCAGGATCAGCGATCCCTCGTCTGCTTCTCACAGCAATGACTAAACCGGCTTCCTCCAATCACCGCGTGGCCTTACGAGATGGACGCTCTGGGGGGGAAGCCATGATTGGAGGAAGCCGGTTTCGTCATTGGTGACGTAAGTACAGAGCAGGAGCTGCGGGTGTGGCACAGCCGATCCTGCGTCAATGAAGAAAAAGGTATTTGTAAAAATACGCTGCAATGTAAACTTTCATGAGTGAAAGTGCCCCTGTTTTTTATAATATTTTTAAAAATGGGCACTAATTCATGAAAGTTTACATTAACTTTAAGATAGCTGTCTTCAAGTGCGATAATTTGACACCGTGTTAGACCAACAGCGCTAAACCTGAATCACAATTGGCATAGTGTACATTCCAATGTTCTTCACATATAAATAAATGTAGTTTTTATATTTCTATATATATTTTTGTATATATCAGAATAATTTTTATTTAATATATACCTATACCTATATACATAAATACAGATATATGTATATATACAGATGTATATAGAAATATATATTACATTTATTTCAATGTACAATATTAATAGCTCAGTTCCAGTTAGCGCGAGTATAGGTGTTAACGTTTTTTTCTTTCAGTTTGCTCTCCATTAAAGTCTATGGGAATAAAATGTTAATGCGGTCACAATATCTGAAGTTCAACTCTTTGCGTGTGTCGGATTTCACTCGTGTGCAAAGTTTTTACTTTCAACTTGTAGTACGAGCGCTACCCGACGTGCACAAAAAGTTAACTTCTAGTAAAGTTAACGCTCGAGCCGGAGCACTAAATAGCAGTCCACTTGTAATTTAGCCCAATATTGTTAATCAATATGCCTGATAAAGCCGCCATAGTGCTCTGAAAGCTTTAAAAAAATGTGTTTTTTGTTAGCCAATAAAGGTATCACTTATACAGCTTGTTCGTTATTTATTTTACCAAGAAAAAGTAAATATTAGTACAAGTATTGTTTTTTAAAGATAGCATTATTACATCATTGTTTCAAATAAAGCATGCTGCAGTCTCTTATATCCACGAATTTAAGATTAAGCTTTGATTGTTTTTTTTTAAAACTAGATTTAGTATTAACACATCTTTACGAATTTTAAAAATTAATATTTTGATTAGAAGAAAAAAAAAAATCAATGTTAAAAAACAAAAGCAAATGTTGGAAAAAAAGTGGAACAAATTAATGTGAAATGGACACAAAAATTGCATTTCAAATCTAGAAACAAAAAGGTTTGCAGCGCATATTTGTATTAAATAAAGCTTCTTGTTAAAGTTTATCTCCGCTTTAGCACTTGATGTGTTTAAGTGGCCTAAAGGCAAACATATGGTTAGTCACATATACAGTAAAAGTATCTCAAAATCTTTAATAACCTTTACAAAATAATGTCAAAGCTTGGTTAACGTTTCTTGTCAAACAATGTGCATTTGAAAATGAATATCATTAATGTATTTTTTTTTTTTATTTTTTTTTTTAAACAGCTTTATTGTAAGAAAGAAAATAAGGTTACAAAGGATTGGAGACGCAGCTCCTGATTGCCAATTACAACAGCAGCTGTTATTTTTAAGGATAAAGACAAAGTGCGAGGTGCCTACCGGCAACAAAAATGGCAGGCCCTCCCAGGATGTCCATTCAAAGTGTTCTGCGATATCAGATATAGGCTAAAAAGTCTGTGATAGAGTCCTGTTGTAGGATCGCAAGGAACTGGGAGGGGAATATCATTAATGTATTATACCTCATATTATGGTTTCCTCAGTACCATAACACTCTTTAAGCTAGATTACAAGTGGAGTGCTAAATTATTGCGTCCACGCAAATGGGCAAATTTGCCCGTTTGTCTGAGCACAATAATTAACCAGTCATTACAAGTGGCTGGTTATTGCTACTGCAACCTCGTGATAGCAATTAGCACTCTGAAAATTAACCAAAGATTAGATCTCTGGTTAATTTTCTAAAAGTGTCCCAAATGCCCCCAAAATAGAGGCCATTGTAGTTTTTTATTTAAAAAAAAATCTAGCTTTTTTTTTTTAGAAAAAAAACTGCACTAGGCAGGGGGCTTTATAGTTGGTGGGGTGTTAGAAAAAACGGCACTGAAAAGTGCCTATACATTGTGGTCTATGGGAACAGTGTGTTCCCATAGATTGCAATGTAAATATATATGTATATGGTTATACACAGGCAGTTCCCGGGTTACAGACATCCGGCTTAAAGTGAATGTCAATTTTTATGTGAAAGTGCCCGTTTTTAAAAAAAAAACCTATTAAAAACAGGGGCACTTTAATTCATGAAAATTGACATTGCACTGTATTTTAAAAATACTTACCTTTTTCTTCTGAAAAGCCGGATCGCCGATCTGAAACGATGCCCCCGCCTGCTTCTTCCTGGTTAACTTACACAGCAATTACGAAACCGGCTTCCTCCAATCACGGCGTTGCCTCAGGCAATGATTCCCCCGGTGGGGAAGCCATGATTGGAGGATGCCGGAATCGTCATTGCTGACGTATGAAGAGGCTTGCGATGGGCTGGTGAAGCGCTGGAGCGGCTTCAAGAAGAAAAGGTAAGTATTTTAAGAAAACTGGTGAAATGTAAACTTTCATGAATGAAAGTGCCCTTGTTTTTAATAGTATTTTAAAAAAATGGGTACTCATTCTTGAAAGTTTACATTCACTTTAAGTACAACTCGTATTACAAACGGAGAAAATAGAGCTTTATCGCCAATCTTTCTTTCCAGGATAACTCGAAATACTCAAAATCCAATCGTCACAAGGACAGAAAGTGATGTGAAATTTTCTGAACAGGGGCACAGATAGCAAAACAAACTTTTCCCTATGCTATCCAAAATAAAAAAAATGTTTGGCTAGATTTTCACCTAAAAAAAGTGCCTGTTCCAACGTACATACAAATTCAACTTAAGAACAAACCTACAGAACCTTTCTTTTTTCGTAACCTGGGGACTGCCTGTACATATATACAGGTAAGAGTGCGAGGTTCTGATGCCATCTGTGGTGGCATCAGAACGAGGATCCCATAGGAGCCTATGGAAGCGCGCTCTCGTGAGCGCAATGCTTCCTAGAAATGCGAACGTGAGCTTGCGTTCACATTGCAATTACCTTGTAATACCAGCGCACATTATCGTGCGCTGGTATTACAAAGTGGAGCGCTAATATCGCTTGCATTTAGCGCTCCACTTGTAATCAGGCCCTTTATTGGATATTATTTAGTTCTTGATTCAGAAATAATCCAAACAGGAAAAAAATGGATTCAATAAGCAACTACTACTATTAATCAGACCACAATATTTCACTACCTCTCTCCTCATAGATTAATATTGGACAATAAAGGGATATTTTAGATTTAAAAAAATGGTATGCTCTAATTCACCCTAAAAGGGTTTAAACACATATTTAAAGTCCTGTATGGTTGATGCACCACCTTTCGCACGATTAAGACAATCAAGGGATTAAATCAAGGTGAATAACAATGTGTTTTAAGAAATGTACAAATCTATTGATTTTATGTTTTGTTTTTTTATGCACTCCATTTTGAATTCAAGCAGTTTTTTCCTATGAAAATGCCCAGATGCTGCTAGATCCATGTTTAATATAAACATTGATTCATGGGGGAACTTCCGGGCGGCGGCCATGATAGGTCGCAAGGCTGTCTACTCCTTCAAAGCTTAATATAAATCCTTATACAATCTTCTCTCCAACTCTTCATCGAACACTGGTTTTCATCTTTAATTCTACAGAAGAGAAGGCTAGTGTGAATGATACCATTGTTTTTGGATTTGACGTTGGATTCAGCCTACCGGAGCACTTTAAAGGTTGCGGCCTACTATTTACCCCCCGGCAGGGCACTTATGTGCCTCTGTCGTTAATGAGCAGTGAAAACCGCAAGACACTGCAGAACCTTCCTTATCTTGTGAAATACCTTATGTCCCCTACTGTATCAGGGGAGAAATGGCACTCTATTCGCAAGCGCTCGAGGCCACGATATGTACCCTTCTTGAGGAACATTTTCAGAGACTATGCTCCCTAATAGCCAATGAGTTTGGCACACGCCAGCAATCCTGTGACACCCATGATGGATTACGGACTCCTATAATCCTACAACAAGCGCAATCACCCGCTGAGACCGATATTGGGGCCAATACACCGTCAGCGATAAATTGGGAAGATCCACCCAAGAAGTTAACGGAAGAAGAGATCCCACTGAGGGCTCAGTCACCTTGGTCTGCGGTTGCCGTGAGTGAGCGGGCCGGAACTCACGGGAAGCAGAGAGAGGCTTCTGGTGAGCTCAATCCTTCAGAGGAGCAGAGTACCCACGCCTTGCCGATCTGTACGGATACAATCTCCTCAGACAACAAACAAGTACAACTTTCTGATGGGTCTAAGTCCCATGATGTTTTCTTACCTCCTCCTCAATGGCCCGGCGACAGCGGCTATCGGAGATGTGCCATGGACTTTCCCCTAGCTGAGCCTTGGTACCGGTGCAGTTGCGCATATAAAGTAGGGGTAGGCTGACTTTACTGGATCATTAACTGGGGGCGATACATGTAAAGCTCACATTCCTGTGTGTGATTTTTAGGCTCTCAGATCAAAGCATCATAGTTACTTTATTGAAATTCTGACATGACTCCTATTCTATTCCCCAAGCTGAGCCGCTTCACCTAATTGGGAATCTGGGCTTATTTTTGCTATTCTCATGTTGAAATGTCATCATAATGAGGGTACTGTTTATGCATAGTTTTACATGTGTTATTGATATACTCTCAGGTTCCTGAGTTGTAAGTATTATGAGCTAAGCTCAGTGCAAAACGCCATTGATTTTAATGTGGTTAAATCGTTAATATGGGAGATAGCTTTTAAATATGCCTTTTAAGACACAGTGCACACTTAGTTTATTACTCCATCAAAGTAAACATCACTCAGAAATAGAACATGCTCTTTTTAATGACGATCTCAAGATCTGAAAACACTTGAAGAGCCCTGTTCATTCACATAATTCATTTATTCTGACCCATTAGAGTATCCTGCTATTTTTTTTTTTTTTTTATACCCATAGTTCCTAATCAAGAAGTGTCAGCAGAACAGATAATACAATCATTATTACCCCCACCACTAACTCATACTAATTCCTTCTTTGACATTAGTAAACTGTGGCCTGCGTCTTTACAGAAGACAAATAAGTTCCTGCTTTCTCTTTGGCCTCATATTGTTTATGAATTACTTAAACTACTTCCTAATCTACCTAGGGTAAAATGATTTAAAGATTTCTTCTCCCCTGCCCTTTATTTGGTCGCATTAATATTTCTTGAGACGCTATTCCTAATTCAACCCTATATAATCACAGTTTGTTGCCCCTCTAAGGTTGCCTATCTATAAATTAAGGAGACCTATCGTGGCCTCCTATGTGTTTGGGGGACTTTTCATTTTACCATTTCCTAATTCTACTGTGTTATTGCATCTTCCTGTTGCTAGTGTTGTATATTAAAATTAAAATGAGGTTACTCACAAGGGGCTCAAGAGTAGCCTCCTTTATTTCAAAACACCCACCTTTACTCTAAATGTCTTATAAGTGTGGGAGGTCCAAAAGTGGCCTCATGAGGCAATCGAAGGGTTTACACTTTTGTTGGCATACCATCTAAATACGACCCTATGCAGACATGTACCTTTAACCCTGCAATATTGAAAATTGTTATACTTCATGTCTATCGATCAATTGGTTAATGTAGAAATGTTGATCTGCTGTATGTATCGCATTGCAATTACTTTTTTGTTCTATATATTCTCTGTATGCTTTAAGATATACTTCAATAAAAAAAAAAACAAAAAAAAAACATTGATTCATAAGAATACAGAATATTAATCTGCTGGACATTTATGAAACATGCTATGTGCAGTGTTCTGTTACATGTTAGTATTCATTATTCTGTATAATATAAACATACTTGAAGATTTACACACAAAGTCATTGATGTCGTAGGATGTGGATATGTTTGGCTGGACTTGGCACCAACTTGAGATGTTGAGTTGATAAATTTGTATTATTGAAACCAGTTGTTGATTATTTTTTTCCCCAGTTCAATTCCTTGAGTTCCTCTAACGGGCCAAATTTAAAGAATTTCGTTGAGTCATTCAAAATGACTTAGCCACTAACTGCACAAAAAAGGGAAATACATACAAAGACATACTAGTGCCAAATAAAATGTGCCAATGAGTTAGAGCATTTTGTTATTGAGCTTGCATGAATCCTTAAAGGGGCAGTCAAGTCAAAATTAAACTTTCATGATATTGCATGCAATACGATTTTAATTTTTTTTTTTACCTATATCATCAAATTTGCTTTGTTCACTTGGTGGTCTTTGTTGAAAGCTAAACCTAGGTAGGCTCATAAAATGATTTCTAAGCCCTTAAACGCTGCCTCTAGTGCATTTTGATGTTTTTTCACAGCAAGACAGCGCTAGCTCATGTGTGTCATATAGATAACATTGTGTTCATTCTTGTGGAGATATTTATGTCAGCACTGATTGGCTAAAAGGCATGTCTGTCATAATTACTGAAATAAGGGGCAGTCTGCAGAGGCCTAGATAAAAGGTAATCACAGAGGTAAAATGTGTATTAATATAAAAGTGCTGGTTATGCAAAACTGGTGATTGTGTAAAGAAGAAATCATATATATTTTTAAACAATAACATTTTTCTAGTAGGCTGTCCCTTTAATTATGTGTTTAATCCTCCTAAACTGGTTAAACATTTGTTAAATACCCTAGCAACTGGTGAGCCATTTAGGGGCAGCATATGTATGTAGCTACCAATCACCAGCCAAGGGAGCTGGCTCTATGTGTTTATACATTTTGCAGGAGTTAAATTAGTTAGCGCAGAGCACTTAATTAAATAATTAAACACATTAGAGCATTTTGTTTTTGCACTAGTAGAGCCATTTAAAAGTTGGCTTTTTGGGAAGGACTGAAGTTTATAACACTTATTGAAAAACATTTTTATTAAATGCCAATTGATTGAGCTTTATTTATGTAAATAAAGAATTGATCCAACAGGATCCATACATGTTTGTAGGAATTTGAGGAGAATTGGCCAAACTCTGGATGTGTGTGCGTAAATGTAAATTGGAAAGTTGTTAAAAATTGTATGTCCTGTATGAATTATGAAGAAAAAAATGTGGGTTTCATTTCTCTTTAGGGAGAAATATCACAGGGTCATAAAACACATATTTAGAGAACCTGGAACTCCTACTGAGTGTGTTGAGCTGCCTACTATAGAAAGTTATGAAGCACTCTGGAATGGAAAATCTCACGTGACAGGAAATGTGACAGGGAGCACCCGTCATTGATAGCATTTTTTAAAGAAAATACAAATCAAATTACAGTGTTTTCCGTGAAGGGATATAACATAGTCTGTTTCATTGTTGTGATAAACATTAATCAGTGGGTTATACTTAATATAAATTATTGCAATATATATTATTCAAGATTTTAAAAGGATTTTACTTTTTATTTCTTTGTTATTTTAACTTAATTAGCGCAGTGTCCATTACTTCCTGTTACAGCCCCACAAGTAGGTTGTAGTCTTCACAGGAAGCCAAAGGAGTCGCTTAACCTTTAAAGTGGTAGCTAGGAGACCCCTGCATTAGCCGCAGCCAGTTTATTTTAGTAGATTATTTTGCTGAAAAATCATGTGATAGTAGAACTTAAGTGCAATTTCAGCTCCCTTATCTCACTGAAGGCAGTAGCTCTACTGATAATTTCTAAGTGCTCATTTTACAAGAAGGCAAGAAAGTTTTTTTTTTTTGTTTTTAGCACAATCTGTTTCTTTTTATGTTTACTTTGATTTAACATATAACTAAAGGAGCACATTTTCATATTCCTGCATTTACATCTAGGGCCACGTACTTTTGTGCTAAATGACTAAAACGTCACTTTTTAATGTTGCTTATACTTTATACACTAATGCTTTATAGACATTCCTATCCGTTCTTCGATATTTTAGAAAGGTTATTTAGAATGGTCCTCAAGAGGAATAGAACAATGCACCTAATGCGCCTACATACATTATAATTGTAAACAATGTATATACTGTAAACTCTAGGATCATGTATAGTGTAAGTAAAAATAATTTTTACCTTCATGCAAAATTATAGAAATGTTTACATTTTTTGAATAGAGAAGATGGCAGTTCCACGTATAATCAGCAAGCCTGAACATAAATCAGCCAATTAGCATTTATTAAAGAGCCTCCAAATTCTGTAGCACTGGGTAGATGAGCAGGAATAGACAATGACACTGATTCATGGTCCAATACAGAGACATGAAACAGACCAAATTAATCAAATTAATACAGGAGGAAGAGAAGGGTTGTGTCTAGAAGAGCTTGCAATTTACAGGCATAAATATGAATATAATGATATATCTAATTGTGCACCTGTCAGCCATTCATCACCTTACTCATCAGCCGGTCAGTCAGAGACTGAGAGTAATAGAACTGAGTGCATTCTACAGAAGTATATAGCAGTTTCCAATTATGCTCCTCCTTATATTTTGTTCCCTGCCATAGAAACAGGCGTAAAACCTATTTCAGTTCCCAGCTCCTACTGTGAATCTGACAGGAAACCAGTAAAATGCCAGGAAGAAAGTGCATGCTTGGTCATAACGACTCGGAAAACAGCAAACAAGAGTGAGAACAGAAAATGATAATGTGAAAGAGAGCGCTAGAATGTGTTAACAGAGACAGTGCTAGAATGTTTTAGAGGATGAGAGGAGGTTCAAGCAGAAGAGAGAATATATTGCTGAGTATAGAGAGAGAGCAAAGGGAATATGTGCGCAGGAACACTTTGTTCCACATTAGTCAGCATTCACATGTATGTCAGTTTCCCGAAAAACATAGGAAATATTGGAACTTTATGGAAAAAGATTGGTGACTTGCATTTCAATCACACAGTTCTTAACTTGGATAACATTATTACTATGAGTAATAGAGTTAAAAAGAAAGTGTGAATAAATGTACCCGGACTTGGACAGTAAAATATCCTGTAAATGACTTAATACAGTAATTTACAATAGCAATGAATAACAATAGACTGATGACAGTAAACATGCTGAATTATACCAAAAAAACATGTCCCAGAGTGTAATAACAATATATTCACTGGTAATAGCAATGTACTTGCATTATGGATACATTAATTATTCAAATGTAGTGCAAAGCGCACCCACATTTCATTAAGAAGCCTGTTTAAAAATTTTGCCTTACAGATATGTCATATATATATATATATATATCATTTTTTCTATACTACCCTAATTGCCAGAGCATATTGTTACTATTTGCCCCCTGGATTCTACATACACCCATGATTGCTCATATACTGTATATAAATAACCATCAAATTGACAGTTTTAGTTGGGTGGATGACTTGTACTGTGTATGTATTTGGTTGGTAATGCTGTGCTGTAGTGATCATGATGTGCTATCATGCAAACCAGGAAGCCACATTGAGCCTGATGATCAAAAACTCACAGTCATGAAGAGAAATGAGAAATCGCTTAAAATCTTTGGGAGTTTCTTTTTTTTAGCATTATATTGTAATGTAGGTGTCTCCTTCACATTCAGTTCACTGTATATGTGAGATAAACAGCTCTGAAGCTAAAATTTACTTTTCTAAAATCCTTTGAGGGGACCCTACATTATTGACAAAAGCTTTTTTTAGATAATCTCACCAGAGAGGGGAGCTTTAGATCATCTGACCCCAGGGCCTAATGATGTAAACTTCTCCGCTCTGGTGAGATGATCCAATACATCTCATCAGTACTGCAAGGTTCCTAAAAGACTTTAAAAAAGGTGATTTTTTTTCTTAAGAGATCTGAGAGTGAAGGAGAGACACCTACTTTGCAAAATAATGCTAAGAACCCCCCCCCCCAAAGATTTGGCGAGAATCCTCTCCATGGCAGTGAGTTTTTGACCTTCAGGTGCATGGAGAGGATATCCCCCAATTCTCTGTGTCCTACATATCTATGAGCACACATTTACATCATGAAGAACAATATTCCTATTATAAGATAAAGACTCAATTCCCTCTGTGAATATTTCCACTTTTCTTCACATCACACATGGAAGAAGCATATGATTCAGGTTAGTACCACTCTCACTATATACATATATTTATATCAAGACAAATACAACCTCATATTAATCAATGAATTTTAAATTCAATGGCAGTTTTCAAACAAGTCCATCTATTGGAAGCCCACACATATGTCTTCAACTCTCCAATTTTCACTCACTTGATTTCTTGACTCTGCAATGGTTCAGTACATATGAATGTGTTGTAGATACACCACTTTAATCCTGAGACAAAAGCACAATCCAACCAGTGAAAGCACCACGGCCTCTTACCCCTAAGAAAATTTGTTTCCAAGCAAGTGCTGACAAGGTTATATTGTCCTTGTTTTGGGATGCAGAGGGAATTTTGATGATTGACAACAACTTACAACTAACTCTTGATTGTAACATTTCAAAAAGCAATTAAAGAGAAGAGACTTAGCAAGTTAAGTCAGAAAATACTGTTCCACTAAGAAAATGCCCCCCATGTAAAGCCTTTTTTTTGCAATGGCAGCAATTGCTGAAGCTGGATTAAAAATGCTGAATCACTCCCCTTATTCACCAGATTTTGCCACAGTGACTATAACCTGAATGATTGTTTGTGAAGGGCAATGATAAAGTGATGGTGGCTGCTTTGGAGTGGCTGAACAGTCAACAAACTTCTTGAGAAGAATGCTAAAGGGGGATTATGTTGAGAAATACAAAAATATTTCATGGGTCTGAGTGTTTTCTTGCTATGACAGGATCAGGACTTACTGGTCTACCCTCGTATTACAGTTTGGGATGTTCTTCTTCCACTCATTTTGGTTATGCCTCACCCAAGCCCTTTTGCTATTCATCAAACACATTTTTGTAAATATTTTATTATATCTTTTCATGTGACAACACTGAAGAAATGACACTTGCTACAATGTAAAGTAGTGAGTGTACAGCTTGTATAACAGTGTAAATTTGCTGTCCCCTCAAAATAGCTCAACACAGAGTCATTAATGTCTAAACCGTTGGCAACAGAAGTGAGTACACCCCTAAGTGGAAATGTCCAAATTGGGCCTAATTAGCCATTTTCCTTCCCCAGTGTCATGTGACTCATTAGTGTTACAAGGTCTCAGGTGTGAATGGGGAGCAGGTGTGTTAAATTTTGTATTATCGCTCTCACACTGGTCACTGGAAGTTCAACATGGCACCTCATGGCAAAGAACTTTCTGAGGATCTGAAAAAAGAATTGTTGCTCTACATAAAGATGGCCTAGGCTATAAGAAGATTTCCAAGACCCTAAAACTGAGCTGCAGCACGGTGGGCAACACCATACAGCGGTTTCACAGGACAGGTTTCACTCGGAACAGGCCTCGCCATGGTCGACCAAAGAAGTTGAGTGCACATGCTCAGCGTCATATCCAGAGGTTCTCTTTGGGAAATAGACGTATGAGTGCTGCCAGCATTGCTGCAGAGGTTGAAGGGGTGGGGGGTCAGCCTGTCAGTGCTCAGACCATACGCCTCATACTGCATCAAATTGGTTTGCATGGCTGTCGTCCCAGAAGGAAGCCTCTTCTAAAGATGATGCACAAGAAAGCCTGCAAACAGTTTGCTGAAGACAAGCAGTCTAAGGACATGGATTCCTGTAACCATGTCCTGTGGTCCGATGAGACCAAGATAAACTTATTTGGTTCAGATGGTGTCAACCAGATGAGGAGTACAAAGACAAGTGTGTCTTGCCTACAGTCAAGCATGGTGGTGGGAGTGTCATGGTCTGGGCCTGCATGAGTGCTGCCGGCACTGGGGAGCTACAGTTCATTGAGGGAACCATGAATGCCAACATGTACTGTGACATACTGAAGCAGAGCATGATCCCCTCCCTTCGGAGACTGGGCCGCAGTGCAGTATTCCAACATGATAACGACCCCAAACACACCTCCAAGACAACCACTGTCTTGCTAAAGAAGCTGAGGGTAAAGGTGATGGACTGGCCAAGCATGTCTCCAGACCTAAACCCTATTGAGCATCTGTGGGGCATCCTCAAACGGAAGGTGGGGGAGCGCAAGGTCTCTAACATCCACCAGCTCCGTGATGTCGTCATGGAGGAGTGGAAGAGGACTCCAGTGGCAACATGTGAAGCTCTGGTGAACTCCATGCCCATAAGGGTTAAGGCAGTGCTGGAAAATAATGGTGGCTACATTTCCACTTAGGGGTGTACTCACTTTTGTTGCCATAGGTTTAGACATTAATGGCTGTGTGTTGAGTTATTTTAAGGGGACAGCAAATTTACACTGTTATACAGTCTGTACACTCACTACTTTACATTGTAGCAAAGTGTTATTTTTTCAGTGTTGTCACATGAATAGATATAATAAAATATTTACAAAAATGTGAGGGGTGTACTCATTTTTGTGAGATACTGTATATACACACACACAGGTAAAAGGCACATACTGGGAAAAAAAGCTAATACGCAACAATGCACTGTTTACTGACCCATTGTACTGAATAATAATAATGAGATAAGCACTCTAGTAATGACCACAATGTACAGTATGAGTAAATGTTAGCTTACAGTGAACATCCTGCATTGTATAATTAATAATGCTGCACATTTATACTAGATAATGAGTAAACTGCACTGTATATTAAGTAAGTATAACATTAACATTGCTACACAGAAATATATAATAGTAAATAGGCAGCATTGTGTCATAATAAGGAGTACTGATACAGTTATAATAAAGTATAATGATAATCGGTATTTACATACTAATACAGATCTTATTGCTCCTATCTTTCTGTATTATTCTGGATATACAGATAACTATATACTTGGGTGGCCTAGCAACATTTGAGCTGTCTCCTCAATTGTAAATAAATGTATTAACCCCTGTGGTAAATGCTGAGTATATGAACCTTGATTAACATCCTGTCTCTATAATATCGGCAAGCTCTATAAACTTATAATGAACATGAACCATTGTATATTGATGATCAAAGCACCCACGTGATTATTATGAAGATACAGTGTTTTTTTATCATTTCAACCATTTTATTGATATTCTTATAATACACTAAATAATTAAACTTTTTTATACAGATATTGATATTGCTATAATACACTTAATAAATAATTAGACCTTTTTGTACAAATATTGCTATAATACACTAAATAAGTATATACATGGCAATAATAATACACGTATGTGGAATGGATGATTATAAACAATGCTGTGTATAATGATGATTACTTTTCGACTACAGCACAATAATGATTCAGGGCTAGACACAGCCTTGAATTCTGGTATGTTTTTTCCTACTTAGTAAATAATATACAGTATATTCAAACATTAATCTATTTTGTTTATCTATCTATCTATCTATCTATCTATCTATCTATCTGTCTGTCTATCTACTTATCACTCCATTTAGTAGTGAGAATTAGTCAGGTAGTTGTCTAATGTGCTAGTGTCATAACATGAAGCAATTTCTGTATTACGTCACTGTGGCAATTCCAATTTAACCAAAATCACTATAAAAGCCTTAGAGATCCCAGGATGGGTCACTCTGCCCCTATACAGGCTCATACAACCAAAACAATAGCAACTTGCAACCCGGGGTACCTCTAAGTATTTGAAAGAATGGTTTTTGTTACAGGTGAGTAGCACAATAGGTATACAGACACCATATTTGTGGATGCAGGAGAGGTTAAGAATGGAGATACATTTAATAGGCATAATTCACTAAGTGGTCTCTCCAGCCTTTGCAATTCAATTTAGCATGTTCACTAAAGCTCACAAAACCTCTCATTCTATTTCTACGCACATACATTTAAACTGATGAAGTTGAAGAGCTTTCTTAGTGAATTTGAATCCATATTTGTGGGAGGGGGTGGGGAGGATTTTCTTGAGGATATATATTATTGCATACTTAGATTTGATATGAGCATTTTGTTGGTAAATTGTCTAGAAAATCTTGTATTCTTCCTCTGAGCTGCGGGTGTGCAGGAGTTAAGCAGCAGTTGGCTTTGATTTGTGTAAGTTGGAGGAATGTCAGGTATGATGTCCTGGGGGAGGAAAGAGAGAATGTAAAAAAATGAGGAAGGGCAGAGAGGGAAAGGAGAGAAGTTGAATAAGAAAGAATTTGAAGAAAGTAGGGAAATAGATAGGCTGGGAACATAGAAATACAGGATACAGAATGCACAGACAGAAATGACTGAAACAATCTAGAGATTTAAAAAGAATGCCATATGTGGTTTATCTATGCATGAATGTTAATCATACCCTCAGCAGCTGACTTGGTTTCCTCTTTTTAGAAGTTTGCATCCTCCTGTGCCTCAGTATGGGTGTTCTCTCATCCCCACTCCCTGGACGTTTATCAGCAGATGTTGATTTTTTGGATAATAGTCTGGAATTCAGTCGGAAAATTACTGTAAAAGCAGAGGAACTGCGGGACATGATGGTAAGTGTCATATTTTGCCATCTCTGAGTCTCTCTATCATTGAGGTGTCCTCTGTCATCTTGTACTGAGACATTGTGGTTGTGCTGAGCCCCAAAAGGCACTTTCCAAGCTACTAAATCATAGGTTCCCTTGTCCAATGTGCCAGCCAGTATGTCTTATGTAAGGGTGCCACTAGCTTGCCACAACTGTCTGTAAATGAGCCACTCATAGGCATAGGCTAACTGAACACATGTAATGTTTAGGAAATGACAGTGCTCTTACAGAAACCAGTGGGTAAAAAGGCTTTCTGTTCCTTCTTAGATTGGCAAGTCGTGCTTTGTTATTCTGGCATGCCATGTTTATCTTGGCACTGGGCACATGCCACCTTCCTTTTTTTCCACACAAAATTAAATCATTGTAAATACTTAACAAGTCTTGCCCAACTGCAAAATTTGCAAAACAGTATATACTGGCTGCAAGGGTAGTTATGAGTGAAAGACAAAGAACAGTAATATAAGCAAAGTGTGAAATGTGTGCTGCTCTTTTTTCAGTGCGAGCATCATGAACTGTGCAATGAAGAGGAGCTGGGACTTATCAGGAAGCAGCTGGGACTATTTGTCAGTCATCTAGACAAATGTGAAGTTGTCAGCTTTAACTTGGTGAGTGACAGCAAAAAACTGTTAAAAATGATTTAGTTGCAGTATATAATAGTTTCTATACAGTAATAAATATATAATAGTTTCTATACATTGATAATGAAAAGAATGCTCTGTTTGTGGTAGAAAGAATCTATAAAGTAACAATGAATATTCTGCACACTATATGGCAGCTGCATTCCATTACAGAGCTGATTACCAATAAACAGATAGTTATCTTGCTGCATTATGTAATTGTAGAGTGTTTATATTTCAATCAATACTGTATTTATTATTATGGTGGTAAGTATATTAATTATGTTTGTGCTATTAATGTTACTATGCCATGCAGCTTCATTGATAAAGTTACCCACACACTAAATATGTGTGTGGTGTATCATTATGCCTTAAAAGAGTTTCTCTTCCATGTCACCAACTTCTATGTTATTGTGTAAAGCTCTGTTATTTAGTGAATGGATTGCATAGACTAACAAAACAGCTGAAGAGAGGCTGTTGGTGAATCTTGGTAACTTGACAATGCTGCACATTACCTTTTAAAACAAAAAGCAAATCATTAATCTTCTCTCTCCTTCCCCCACAACAGGAAGGCTGCTTCTCTCAGATTGTCAGTGGTCTTCGGGATTTCCATAGTTTAGTGCGGAGTCTCCCAGTTCACCTCCCCCAAGACCTTCTTACCAGGCTGGGCATAGACATCAGAGACCTGCTGAGCAACTTCAGGGAAGAGGTGAGAAGCCTAGGGAAGAAAGAATTATGTCTCTGTACAGCCTACTGGCACAAGCATGGGCAGAGGAACTATCTAAGAGTGCACTATGGATAATTATAGTGAAATTCTAATCACAGAACATTCTTTGTGCTTTAACATTCTAAATCCTTAGCTACATTTCTATAACTAGCCGTACATATGGCACTGCCATCATATTAACCAGTTAGGGAGAACTCTGCTTTTTTCTCTATACAACAGAAAACCTTTTTGCCAAGAAACTAACACAAGAGTTAGAGGTTTAGTTTCCTGGAAATTATCTTAATTTTATGTAGACTAGAACCCAGCGATATAAAATGGCCTCCACATGTGATCATTATTGGCCTTGTTGTGTCTGGATATTGCCACTTTTTCACTATTCAATTGTACTAGAGAGTATCTCACATAACGTGAAATGTAAAAGAAAATGTTACTGCCCCAATATATACTTAGTCTGCAAGGCCTGTGTTGTGCTGTGGAACCTAGTCATGGAAGGGAGAGATTATAAACTTTAGTGAACAAGTCCAGTACTATAACAGAAACTGAAGAATCGTAATGCTTCTGAGCCCCCTTCCCATTACTGCACACATTGGAGAGTGCTTTGAATTGTTAATGAATTCTTCCAGTTATGTTGCTATAATGGAATTATAGGAGTACATTATTCTACACAGCTGATTCACTAAAGATTAGAGAGCTTAGGTTAATCAACTGTACATTATTACATTGGCGCATGTAAGACTGGAGACAATGGAGAAACTGGAGTGAGCTCTTCCCCCCCCCCCCCCCCACACACACACATATATACTTCCATTTATAATATACTGTGCTATACACAGCAGAGCACCTCTTTGTAGAAACCCTATAGTCCCTTCTTCCTGTGCTATGCACATTCTGAGCAAGTTTAGTGCATGTAAACCTCCAGCACTGCAAAGCCAGGACAAAGATGCCGTTAGGGATGGGCGAATGTTTTGCAACATTCGAAAACAAATTTTAACACATTTGTTTGTTTCGAATTTCGATTGTTTGTACAACATTCTAACATTTGTTTAATGTAATAATGTCAAATTCTATTAGAATTTTTCTAATAATTCGATTTGATATATTTGTAATAGTATTTCTAATGCTCTCTTTAAATGTAATATTCAAATTATGCAATATTCAAATTAACATAGTTGTATCTATTATGTATGAATATACTTAATTCCCTACCACATGAACTATAGAACTTCTGTTCTGAAAAGTATTTGGTAGATTGAACGTTAGATTTACAATTTTAAATGTGTATATTCAATCTAATTATGAACATTCGAAAATGAAAGGAACATTCGAAAACCAGAAATTACAACGAATTTTAATGGGTTTTCATCCTTATCAACATTAAATTGTCCAAAATGAATTTCCACAGGACTATTTGTTCTACTAAACAAATGACACTTCGCCCATCGCTAGTTACAGTGTAGTTCACCCCTGCTCAGCCATCCTGCCTTTTTGTTAATGAGAAATATTTAATCTCTAAATAAACCTATTTTTCTTTCCACAGATGGATACACAGGGTATAATGGATGTGAACTTCCCTTCCCACGGAGTGCCTTCTTATCCTTCCACCTTCCATGAACAAGCTGGAACATTACTGATCTTGTCAAATCTGCAAAAGTTTATGCTGAGTGTCCAGAAAGCACTAGGAGCTCAGTAGTGGGAGTAACAAATATAAACCAGGGGGTAGAACTTCTGTTTAATATTTAAACAATCTACACCTGTCTCCTAATCAGCTGTATCTGCAGTTCTGTATCATCAACTGAAACTCTTGCAAAATAGTAAGCTAAAAAAAAAAGTAGTGAATATTTCACAAATTCTAGTAAACGTAGGGGATATTGTGTTAGAAAAAAAAATCTCTAAATTTATATATATATATGTTTGGTGACTGCTCAATGCTTCAGACTTTTCAAGTGCGCAAAGCATCTGAGTTTATTTACATCAAAAATGTTAAATTATTTTGTATATTTATTTGATATATTTATTTTTATGTGACTATTTATAAAAAAAATGTTTGCAATGTTTACATAAATAATTGGTTAATATTTATTTATAATTGCTCGTGCTTTATGCAATATCTGCACCATTTTGCATCAAGACACAGGCAACCATGTTAAGTTGAAATACATCTGTACATGACAGTTATTTATATTTATGTATTTATTGTTTTATATATTATCTTAAAGTTTGGTTAATTGTTATGTTTTTGAATTGTGTATGTACCAATTTGCATAAAGACACAGGCAACCATATTAAGTTGAAATAAATCTGTACCTAAGTTATTTATATTTATGTATTTATTGTTTTATATATTATCTTGAGGTTTGGTTAATTGTTATAACATTTTTGAATTGTGTATTGGTTTAGGTTATTAGAGATTAAAGGCTGTTTCTGACAAGATGTCATGACAGTTTATACATTAAAGGGACATGAAACTTAAACAATTTTTTTCATGATTTAGGTAGAACATACAATTTTAAACAATTTTCCAGTTAACTTCTATTATCAACTGTGCTTCATTCTCTTGGTATTATTTGTTGAAGGAGCAGACATGCATTACTGGTTTCTAACTTAACACATGGATGAGCCAATGACAATCAGTATATATATGCAGCCACAAATCAGCAGCTAGAACCTAGGTTCTTTGCTGCTCCTGCGCTTAGCTAGATAAACTTTTCAGCAAAGGATAACAAGAGATAGAAGCAAATTAAATAATAGAAGTAAATTGGAAAGTTGTTTAAAATTGTAGGCTATGTCTAAATCATGAATGTCTAATTATGAATTTACTGTCCCTTTAAGAGTTCAAATATTTTCAGAACAGGCATGGTACTATGCTTAGCAATGATAAAATATGGTTTTAGGAAAATAGGAAATATGTATTTACTAAGTTTCTACATTACCTCATGTGCAGAATGGGATAATTTTTGTAAACATATTGTGTTGTTTGAATCTAAATCAATTCCTTTTTTTGCATCTTGTCTGTATTGCTGCGACAATATTAATAAAAAATTGAAAATATTTGAGTTTCTTCAACATGCGTGTGTGTAAAATATAGATGTATCTCCAGCAGGCTAATTCAAATTCACTTACAATTTCCCACTCCGTCTGGTAAGGGACATTAAACACTAAGGGCCAGATTACAGTTGGAGCGCTTAATATCCCTTTCATAAAAGCCATATCTGTGCTCCTCTGTGTAATACCAGCACATGCTAATGTGGTATTACAAGTTGTCAGCAATGCAAATGCGAGGTCGTGTTCGAATTGCTGGAAAACATTGAGCTCACGAGAGCGCACTTCCTTAGGCTCCTATGGGAACCTTGTTCTGAGATATATATATATATCAGAACGATATATATAGAAATATTTATTTAAAAATAAATGGAATAATTTCTTCAAAGTGAAGAACATAGGACTGTGAAGTATTCATTTGGTAGAGTGCACTGAGTTACTCAGTCATCTTAAAATATATTACTTGTATTATGTCACTCTTGATAACTGCTACCTCCTGAGTAGGATTTCCTATTTCTTTTTCTATTTGTCTTTTTGTAAAGCAGCTTTCATTTAAAGCAATTTTGGGGTCTAGATTGTGTTACTCTGGGATTGTTATTAGTTAATGTGTGCATTTTTAGTTTAATGTTTTTATATATATATATATATATATATATATATATAAAACACGGAAGGGGACTGCACTCTCATACTGGACCGGGTACACATCATATGACCCTGCAACATGCTCAGCCCTGGGTGCTCACCGGCACTCACAGGAAGCTGTGCTGTCCCCAGAGTCACAGGCAGTTAACCCCAGACAGGTCTGGGTGCAAGAACCATAGGGAAATTACAAAACAAATTAATACAACACACAGAGAAAATCCAGCACTCACAAGCTCTCAGCTAAGATTTAAAAGCCAAAATGGAAAGGTTAGTTACCATATCTGGCCAAATGAGACAAGCCCAGGTACCACGTCAAGGTCCTTTCCAATACTTGGGACCCTAAAACAGCCACACAATGCAAGCTCTCAAATCCAAACAAACTGGGAACAAGGGAAGGGTGCACAGGCTTATGTAATCACCCTAGACATACACAAAACACGGAAGGGGACTGCACTCTCATACCGGACCGGGTACACATCCCATGACCCTGCAACATGCTCAGCCCTGGGTGCTCACCGGCACTCACAGGAAGCTGACTTTCTCTGTGTGTTTTATATATATATATATATATATATATATATATATATATATTTATATATTTATATATATACATACATACACACATACATATACAGTATATAAAATGCATTTTTACATTTTTGGGTTGGCTCTGGGAAATCGAACAAATATAAGCACAAATATAAGTGGGTGTGATGTCATGTCCCTCCTCAATTTGTTTGTGATGCTGAAAAGTAGAGCACTGTTCATGAGTCATATGATGAGATGAAAACTAATTCCAAGAGAAGCCGGTTGTTGGGGATTACCCCTTTTAAGTTATTACATTAAATAGCCATTATTACCTTTTTTAATTATCCTCCTAATTACCATATTTATTGTTATTATTAACTTTAGTACAACTTAGCAATACTCCTAGGGAACCCTTGCAATGCAATAACCCCAAAAGCCAAGGAACATCTATCCTCCCCAAGAAGAAGACCTTGCAATCACACCCCTAAGTAAATTCCTACCATAATCCCCAATCCACACTGTTTGTATTCATAAAGTTTTTACACTTGGTTGGTATGTTAACATATTGCAAGACTACAGAAAAAAAAAATGAAAACACTACATGGAACACATTAAAAACAGAATTTGCATTGCTTTGATCTTTATGACCATTAAGCTTCCTAAATTAATATTGTCTAGGTCATTTCTTTGCTGTAGCTCGATAGAAATTAGTTCCTGTACTAACTAAATGGCCATTATAGTAGAAAAATGTAATGCCCTAATCTGTTAGAACATGTCATTTTTACACTTTAAATGGATAGTAAACCCAAATATTTTCTTTCATGATTCAGATAGATCAGCAATTTTAAGCAACTTTCTAATTTACTCCTATTATCATTTTTTTCTTTGTTCTCTTGGTATCTTTATTTAAAAACTCAGGAATAAAAGCTTTGGAGCAGGTCCATTTTAGGTTCAGAACCTGGGTTGATTTTAGGTTCAGAACATGGGTTGCGCTTGCTGATTGGATGGCTAAAGGTAGCCACCATTCAGCAAGCCCTATCTAGGATACTGAACCAAAAAAGGCCGGCTCCAAAGTTTTCGTTCCTGCTCTTTCAAATAAAGTTAGCAACAGAGTGAGGAAAAACGTATAATAGGAGTAAATTAGAAAGTTGCTTAAAATTGCTGCTCTATCTGAATCATTAAAGAAAAAAATGTGGGTTTACTATCCCTTTAAGCTTCCACATTCCACTGTTTTCAGATAATTCAAATTCCCATAATTTAGTTATTTTCATACCAGAGTCAAATTCGGTAAACATTCTATATACCTCAGATACAGAAAATGTTCAGAGAATGACGCAATAAATAACAGCATTTTGCACCCTTGCGAGCATAGATTTACTCGCAAATTTCTAAGGAAAAACAGTCAAATAGGAAAAAAAGACTAAACCCCAGGTAAGAAAATATTAAAAAAAGAATTTCCTAAAACATGATTCCCATACTGAAACTGCTAGACTGCAAAGGGAAATAAACATAGACCTGACTTATGGCAAATATAAGTAAATACATATATTTAGAACTTTATAAAAATATATAAAGCGCCAGCCATAGCTGAGAGTGTTTTAAATAATAATACATACTTACTGAAAGACACACATCCACATATAGCAGATAGCCAAACCAGTACTCATAACTATCAGCAGAGGTAATGGTATAAGAGTATATCGTAGATCTAAAAAAGGGAGATGAATCCCTACGACCGATAACAAAGAACCCTTAAAAAGATTTCCCATGAGAGAAACCATAAAATCAATAGGTGATACTCTCTTTACATCCCTCTGACAAACACTGTACTCTGAGAGAAATTGGGCTTCAGAATGCTTAGAAGCGCTTATCATAGAAGAAATCATAAAAAAATCAAGCACAAACTTACTTCACCACCTCCATAGGAGGCAAAGTTTGTAAAACTGAATTGTGGGTGTGGTGAGGGGTGCATTTATAGGCATTTGAGGTTTGGGAAACTTTGCCCCTCCTGGTAGGATTGTATATCCCATATGTCACTAGCTCATGGACTCTTGCCAATTACATGAAAGAAATGTTCTGCCAAATATAATGCTTCACCTGTAGAAATACAAAATAGCTATCCTGTGTTATAGAGTAGGCTTTTTTCAATTCTTCAAATGTCTTTATAGTACACTTGACTGCCCCTTTAATATTACTTTTCTGTTGAAAATCATTAGATACGTTTTTCTTTCAGGATTGTGATTGACCAATGCAAAGTTAAAGGGACATAAGACACATTTATTTTCTTTCAGGATTCAGATAGAACAGGCAATTTTAAACAACTTTCTAATTTTCTTCTATTATCAAATCTGTTTCATTCTCTTCTCTTGATATCCTTTTGCTAGGGTTGTCACTTCAGCCATGTTTTCCTGGACACCTATGAGTTACACATGCTGCAGGGTGTGTAGGGAGGAACATGTATTGTGTTTCTGAACAGCAATATTCATATTCCTCCCTGCACACCCTGCAGCATGTGTAACTTATAAGTGTTCTGTATTTTAAGGGACGGGTGACAACCCTATCCTTTGCTGAAGGAGTAGCAATGCCCTACTGAGAGCTAGCTGAACACATCTTGTCAGCCAATAATAAAAGACAAATGTGTGCAGGCACCAATCAGCAGCTAGCTCCCACTAGTGTAGGATATGTAAACATTATTTTTCAACAATGGAAACCAAGAGAGCAAAATACATTTGAAAATAGAAGTGAATTTAAAAGTGCATGAAAAATGACATGCTCTGTCTGAGCAACACTCCTTAGGAGAAGGATTAGGACACAAAGAAGGAACCACGATCTCCTGATTAATATTCTAGTTTGAAACAACCTTAGGTAGCAATCTTAATTTAATACGTAGAACCACCTTATCAGAATGAAAAATAAGATAAGGAGAATCAAACTGCAGAGCCGAGAGTTCGGAAACTCTCGGAGCAGAAGAAATAGCAGCAAGAAACAAAACCTTCCAAGATAATATCTAAGTAATGCATAGGTTCAAACGGAGCCCGCTGTAAAACTCTAAGAACAAGGTTAAGACTCCAGGGAGGAGTAACGGGTTTAAAGTGAATGACTACCCTGGGGGAAAGCCGTGATTGGAGGAAGCTGGATTAGTCATTGATGACATGTGAAGATAGGATCTCCAGGTGGGAGAAGCTGCTCTGGCTGTGAAAAAAACAAAGGTAAGTTTTTAATCAAAACGGCTGCTTTCTAAACTTTGATGAATGAAAGTGCCCCTGTTTTTAATAGTATTTTAAAAAAACGGCCTTTCATTCATCAAAGTTTACCTTCACTTTAAACACAGGCCGGATCCTAACCAAGGCCTGACATAAAGATTGCACGTCTGGCGCATTCACCAAACGCTTATGCAATAAAACAGAGATCTGACCTTTCAGAGTACTAGCTGACAAACCCTTCTCCAGACCCTCCTGGAGAAAAGACAAAATCCTAGGAATCCTAACTCTACTCTAAGAGTAGACCTCTGGATTCACACCAATACAGATATTTACACCATATCTTATAGTAAATCTTTCTTGTCACAGGCTTATGAGCCTGAATCATGGTCTCAATGACCGACCCTGAAAACCCACGCATAGATAAAATCAAGTGTTCAATCTCCAAGCAGTCGGCTTCAGAGAAACGATATTTGGATGAAGAAAAGGACCCTGAATCAGAAGGACCTTCCTCAGAGGGAGTCTCCACAGAGGTAGGGACAACATTTCCACTAGATCTGCATACCAGATCCTGCGAGGCCACGCCGGCGCTATGAGAATCACTGATGCCCTCTCCTGCGTAATCTGAGCAATGACTCTTGGCAGGAGAGCGAACGGAGGAAATATGTAAGCTAGACTGAAATTCCAAGGGACCGCCAGAGCATCTATCAAGAAAGCCTGTGGATCCCTTGATCTCGAGCCATATCTCAGAAGCTTGGAATTCTGCTGAGAAGCCATGAGATGCAGTTCTGGCTGCCCCCAATTGAGGATTAAACTGGAAAATACTTTCCACTCCCCCGGATGAAAGTTCTGTCGGCTCAGAAAATCCGCCTCCCAATTGTCCACTCCTGGGATGTGGATCGCAGAAAGACAACAGTTGTGAGACTCCACCCAATGGATTATCCGGGCCACCTCTGTCATGGCAAAGGAACTCCAAGTGCCCCCTGGTGGTTGATGTATGCCACTGATGTTATGTTGTCTGACTGGAACCTGATCAACTGGGCTAAGGCTGAGGCCAGGCCAGTAGAGCATTGAAAATCGCTCTCAGTTCTAGAATGTTTATAGGGAGAACTGATTCCTCCCAAGTTCAAAGACCCCCAAATTGCTCCCCAACCTAGAAGGCTGGCATCCGTGGTCATGATCACCCAGGAAGGGCTGCGAAAGCAAGTTCCCTGGAGAGGTGTTCCTGAGACAACCACCACAGAAGAGAGTCCCTTGTCGCCTGATCCAGAACTATTTGCGGAGACAGATCCACATAGTCCCCGTTCTATTGCCTTAACATGCATAACTGCAGAGGTCTGAGATGGAACCAAGCAAACGGAATGATGTCCATGGAAGCTACCATCAGAGCAATTACCTCCATACATAGAGCCACTGATGGCCAAGGAGAGGACTGAAGGACAAGACAAGAGCCTGAAGAACTTTGTTTTTCTGACCTCTGTCAAAAATATCTTCATTAGTAGGGAGTCTATTATGGCCTCTAAAAACACTACTCTTGCGGCTGGAATCAGAGAACTCTTTCCCATATTCACCTTCCAACCGTGGGAGTGAAGAAACCTTAGAAACTTGTGATGATCCTGGTGAATGGGAACATGAAGGTACGCATCCTTTAAGTATATGGTTGTCATAAACTGACCCTCTTGAACCAAAGAAAGAATGTAACGTATAGTCTCCATCTTGAAGGACAGTACTCTGAGGAACTTGTTTAAACACTTTAGGTCTAAAATAGGTCTGAAAGTCCCCTCTTTCTTGGGAACCACAAACAGATTTGAATAAAATCCCAGACCCTGTTCCTGTGGAGGAACTGGAACTATAACTCCCAGGGCAAAAAGATCCTTAATACAATTTAAGAATGCCTCTCTCTTTATCTGGTCTACAGATAATCTTGAGAGAAGAAACCTGCCTCTGGGAGAAAATGTCTGGAATTCTATCTTGTACCCCTGAGATACAATTTCCACAGCCCACAGGTCTGGGACATCTCGTATCCAAGCCTGAGCAAATTGATAAAGCCTGCCCCCTACTAGATCCGTTCCTGGATCGGGGGCCGACCCTTCATGCTGACTTGGAGTCAGTCGCAAGTTTCTTAGACTGTTTGCGCTTGTTCCAAGACTAACCAGACTTCCAGGAAGACTTGGATAGTTCCTGCTTGGAAGAGGAAGTGGAGGGTTTACCTCTAAAGTTACGAAAGGAACAAAAATTACTCTGATGCCCTTTCTGCTTATTCTTCTTATGCTGAGAAAGAAAAGATCCCTTTTCTCCTTTGATATCTGAAAGAATTTCAGCCAAACCAGGCCCAAACAAGGTCTTACCCTTGTAGGGAATAGCTAATAACTTGGACTTAGAAGAAATATCCGCAGACCAGGATTTTAACCAAAGGGCTCTGCAAGCTAGAACCGCAAAACCAGACATTTTTGATTTTAGTTTAATGACCTGTAAGGAAGCATCCGTAATAAAGGAATTGGCTAACTTAACTGTCCTGGATCTCCTCAAGAGGAGTATCTGTCTGAATAGAATCAGACAAGGCACCAAACCAGTAAGCTGCAGCGCCGGTAACAGTAGCAATACACACCGCAGGCTGCCATTGAAGAGCTTGGTGAACAAACATTTTCTTTAATAATGCCTCCAATTTCTTATCCATTGGATCCATAAAGGATCAACTATCCTCAATGGGAATAGTGGTCCTCTTAACCAAAGTGGAAATAGCTCCTTCCACTTTAGGAACCTTTTGCCACGACTCTTTAATAGAGTCAGCTATAGGAAACATTTTCTTAAAAATAGGAGATGGAGAAAAAGGAATACCAGGTCTCTCCCACTCCCGTGCAATAATCTCAGAAGCACGGTTTGGAACAGGAAATACCTCCACCGCAGAGGGAACATCAAAATACTTGTTCGGCTTACTAGACTTCTTAGGGTTAACAATGATAGTAGTATCAGAGTCATCCAAGGTAGTCAAAACCTCCTTAAGTAACAAGCGGAGGTGTTCCAACTTAAATCTGAAGGACACAACTTCACATCAGCAGAAGGAATTATACTGCCTGAATCCGAGATTTCACCCTCAGATGCACCCGAAGAATCTTCATCCTCAGACTTCTGAGAGGAAATACTTTGATTAGCCACCTCAGGATCAGAAACCTTAGTTACTGTTTCTTTAAATTTCCTTTTGCGTTTTCCCTGCAGCATGGGAAAAGCAGACAGCGCCTCAGATACCGCAGAGGATACCTGGGCAGCAATATCTTGCAAAATAACCCCAGACAGAGCATGAGAGGAAATGCAGGGCACTGCATGTGCAGATGAATAGGATTGGGATGCTTGAGGAGACAGCTGCGGCACATCTGAAACAGGAGGCTCCTGAACAGCATCCGCCTTAGCTAATGATGGCTCAGGGTCAAAAAGTCTATCTCTATAAGCTTAAGTTCTTTCAATATATGAAGAACAAAAAGGTACTGGGGGTTCCATCTGGGCATCAAAACATAAGCTACAGGTAACATCCTGCACAGCCTCTTGATCCGTAATAAAAAAAAAGAAGCAAATAAAAAATCTAACTTTTTTATTTTTATCTTTTAACAAAGGATATAATACAGAACAAAAAAACGCTCATAAATAAATGTTCATTTTAAATTTACCAAATCAAGAAAAACATACCCCAGGCAACACTCTGATGTGCCCTACCTGTCCTGCTGCAACCCGCAACAAACTGAGGAAAAAAACGATCCTGTTTACAAACGCTCTACAAATAACCGATAAAAATATCCGGATTCCAGAGAAGCAAAAACAGCAAGAAGCCTTCTAAACAGCAGAGCCATGTGAAATATGCACACCTCACTCTACAGGAAGTAAAGAAAAGCGCCAAAAAAAGCTCTGACATAAAAGAATCAGAACCTCCCTAAAAGGGGCGGTCCTACAGCTGACAAAAAGGCTTTTTTTTAAAACAACTTTCTTGAAAACAGGCTTAAAACAAACAATAAAACCCCCAATAAAAGTACATAATCTGTTACTAAAAAACGGATTCTCACTGAGCCTTCAATAAAATAAATAACTCCTCACATTAACAGTGCCTTCAAGAACTGCCATAAAAACCTGCACCTTGACACTTATCTTAACATTTATCAAAGGCTATCTAAATAGGGCAGCAAACGGTTTTGGGAAAACGCAGTGGGGATTGTACCCCACAAGTTCCCAATTGCTCAAAAGCCACCACTGCCCTACTGAAGAGACTGACATGGGCTAAAGCTAGACCCTTTAGAAAGATCAGAGCAAACCTACTCTGCTTTTAAAATAAAAAAATCTTGATTGTAGATCAGACACCAAAACTTCACCTCCACCTGCACCGCAGGCAAAGAGAATGACTGGGGATTATGGGTAAGGGAAAAGTGACATATATAGCAGCTTTGCTGTAGTGCTCTTTGCCTCCTCCTGCTGGCCAGGAGTGATATTCCCGCTAGTGATTGATGATTCCGTAGAATCACCATATCTTAGGAAAAAAATATTTTTTTTAAAGTAAAGTTTCCAATTTAGAAGGCACATTCCAAGCCCTTGACTTCTGTGAGAATATGTTTGTAGGTTTTCTCTCAGCATTACTAGTTCAAGTGCGCATGCGCAGGATTTTACAGTGATATAAAATCACTTTGTAGCAGCTAGTAATAATCCGTCATTTACATTTACTCCAGTCCCTAGCACCTTGCAGTAGAAGATGGGGATTCGCAAGATCCCATATTCCCAGAGACCCCGGCACTAGGGTTGCCACCTCAGCCATGTTTTCTTGGATACTTATAAGTTACACATGCTGAAGGGTGTGCAGGAAGGAACATGTATTGTGTTTCTGGACAGCACTATTTATATTCCTCCCTGCACACCCTGCAGCATGTGTAACTTATAAGTGTTCTGTATTTTAAGGGACGGGTGGCAACCCTACCCGGCACTGTGTACTCTATAAACAGCGGCGCATCACCAATGGCACAGTTTAGATGATGAGGACTATGATTTACATTCTGTGCTCTCCTTGCACAGACCTGCCCCTGCATCAGTGTACAGCACGTGTAACTTCATCACACACTTGCACAGCATTTCTCCGGTATATGGGATCTCGCAAGTCACCGTGCTGTACACTGATGCAGGGGCAGGTCTGTGCAAGGAGCACACAGAATGTAAATCAGAGTCCTCATCTAGACTGTGCAGTTGGTGATGCGCCGCTGATTCATAGAGCACATAATGCCGGGGTTTGCTAGGGAGCAAATGCGCTGCAGATTCTGGGCATACTAGCAGATCTCTACAATGTGATGCATAACTTTTGTAAGCTTGTGCAATGCACTGTACGGACATGTGAGGGCTGCAGGCACCTGGGTCAGTAGGAGATGTGTGCAATGTGTTACAGGGAGCTAGTGCAGTAATAGATGTGAGCACTGTGTAATGAGCTTCAGCATCTCAAGGCAATGGCCTCCAGAATTTAGACAGAAGGATATTTGTGCAATAGAACCCAAGGAAACAGACTGGGACTGGGAAGTTAGCCGCATGATTCCTACGGTGTAGATTTGCATATGGCCTATGATTGGAGGGTGGGCGTGCTAGCCTTTAAGCACAGATCAGCCCTTTCCTCGGGGAGTGTCAGCAATGTCTAGAGTAATACCAAGAGGGGGAAATAGAAAGGAAAATATAAAAATATATTTTCATTAAATATTTCTATATATGTCTCATTTCATTAGTTAGTGCATTCACTATTGGTATATAGATCTGTGCTATCATTGTATACTGGCCTTTAAAGTAAAATTGTCTTATGCTTTTCTGATAGAGATGGACAAGCCTCCGCAAGTATGACAACAAAACTATTTTAGACCAGAAACATCAAATTATTTTTTTTGAAAGGCCATCTTTTTTTCATGAAACAAAGAATAAAGTGGATTACAATGTTTACATTAAAGTGAATTTAAGTTGAAAAAATGATTTTTAAAAATACTATTAAAAACAGGGGCACTTTCATTCATTAAAATTTACATTGAAGTGTTTTTTTTAAAAATACTTACGTTTTTCTTTAGGAAAACCAGACCAGCGATCTTCCGCCCTCAGCTCCTGCTGTACTTAGCACAGCGATGACGAAACCGGCTCTCTCCAATCGTTGTGTGGCCTAACAAGCTGAACACCTATGGGGTGCACGCCATGATTGGAGCAACCTGGTTTTGTCATTGCGGTGCTAACTGCTAAGTACAGAGGAGCTGCGGGCGGATGATCTCAGTATGTGTTTCCTAAAGAAAAAGGTATTTAAAAAAAAAACCGCTGCAATGTAAAGTTTAATGAATGAAAGTGCCCCTGATTTTAATAGTATTTTTAAAAATGGAGCACTCATTTATTCAAATTTACATTCACTTTAAGAGGAAATGTGTTCACTTACAATAAAGTGATCGTCACTTTAGATATATTTTGGATTTATTTTATGCACTAACTTTTAAAAAGAGGCGTATGGTCACTTTATTCATATAACTGATCACTTTATTCCTATAAATGATTATAAATAAATTGTCACTTTATTGGTCACTTTATTCCTATAAATGATTATAAATAAATTGTCACTTTATTGGTCACTTTATTCATATAAATGATTATAAATAAATGGTCACTTTATTCATATAACTGATTATAAATAAATGGTCACTTTATTCATATAACTGATCACTTTATTCGTATAACTAATTATAAATAAATGGTCACTTTATTCATATAACTGATTATAAATAAATGGTCACTTTATTCATATAACTAATTATAAAAAAATGGTCACTTTATTCATATAACTAATTATAAATAAATGGTCACTTTATTTATATAATTAATTATAAATAAATGGTCACTTTATTTATATAACATTGCCATTGCAGATACATTGTGAATTTGATAAACTAACATTTGAACTGAGCCTCTCTAATGACTTCCTTTGTTTACTTTAGTGTTCAGAATTAGAAAGGAATATGACCTCCCCCTCACCTGTCTGATAATCTCTTGTAAGAGCAGGAAGTTGAGGAATGGAGCAACTCTGGGTTTTTTGAATGGATTTAAGAAAAACCACAAGCTGCGGATTCCCAGGAAAGCTTTGTCTTCAACTTAATTTATACTTCACGGCTACTGGGCATTACTCAGCGTTTAACTGTTCCATCTCACATCATCCAAGCCCCTCCCCATCAAAACACACATTTATAACGTCTCTGCTATTTATCATTGCTTATTTACACTTGTGCTCATAAGTTTACATACCCTGGCAGAATTTATGATTTCTTGGCCATTTTTCAGAGAATATGAATGATAACACAAAAACTTTTCTTTCACTCATAGTTAGTGTTTGGCTGAAGCCATTTATTGTCAACTGTGTTTACTCTTTTTAAATAATAATGACAACAGAAACTACCCAAATGACCGAACAAAAGTTTACATACCCTGGTGATTTTGGCCTGATAACATGCACAGAAGTTGACACAAAGGGTTTTGAATGGCTATTAATGGTAACCATCCTCACCTGTGATCTGTTTGCTTGTAATTAGTGTGTGTCTATAAAATGTCAATGAGTTTCTAGACTCTTGACAGACCCTTGCATCATTCATCCAGTGCTGCACTGAAGTTTCTGGATTCTGAGTCAAGGGGAAAGCAAAATAATTGTCAAAGGATCTGCAGGAAAAGGTAGTTGAACTGTATAAAACAGGAAAGGGATATAAAAAGATATCCAAGGGATTGAGAATGCAAATCAGCAGTGTTCAAACTCTAATCAAGAAGTAGAAAATGAGGGGTTCTGTTTGATAACATACTGCATTCATCTTGCCATCAATTCTGACCAAATTTCTTGTGCCTTTGTAGCTCACACATCCCCAAAACATCAGCAATCCACCTCCGTGTTTCACAGTAGGAATGGTGTACCTTTCATCATAGGCCTTGCTTACTCCTCTCAAAATGTAGCGTTTATGGTTGTGGCCAAAAAGCTCAATTTTGGTCTCATCACTCCAAATGACTTTATGCCAGAAGGTTTGAAGCTTGTCTCTGTGCTGTTTGGCGTATTGTAAGCGGATAACTTTGTGGCATTTGCGTAGTAATGGCTTTCTTCTGGCGTCTCGACCATGCAGCCCATCTTTCTTCAAGTACCTCCTTATTGTGCATCTTGAAACAGCCACACCACATGTTTTCAGAGAGTCCTGTATTTCACCTGAAGTTCTTTGTGGGCTTGTCTTTGCATCCTAGACAATTTTCCTGGCAATTTTAGCTGGTCTACCTGACCGTGGTTTGGTTTCAACAGAACCCCTCATTTTCCACTTCTTGATTAGAGTTTGAACACTACTGATATGCATTCTCAATTCCTTGGATATCTTTTTATATCCCTTTCTTGTTTTATACAGTTCAACTACCTTTTCCCCGCAGATCCTTTGACAATTCTTTTTCAGCACTGGATGAAAGATGCAAACGTCTGTCAGTAGTCCAGAAACTCATTGACATTTTATAGACACACACTAATTACAAGCAAACAGATCACAGGTGAGGATGGTTACCTTTAATAGCCATTCAAACCCCTTTGTGTCAACTTGTGTGCATGTTATCAGGCCAAAATCACCAGAGTGAGTAAACTTTTGATCAGGGTCATTTGGGTAGTTTCTGTTGTCATTATGATTTAAAAAAGAGTAAACACAGTTGATTGATAATAAATGGCTTCAGCCAAACACTAAGCATGAGTGAAAGAAAAGTTTTTGTGTTATCATTCATATTCTCTGAAAAATGGCCAAGAAATCATAAATTCTGCCAGGGTATGTAAACTTATGAGCACAACTGTATATATGGTACCTTATAATATACATCAGATGGATTATATAGAAAATGTACTTGTAAATGGATTTATAACCAATTTTCTGTAAAGGGACAGTAAAGTCATGATTAGACATTTAAGATTCAGACAGAGCATACCATTTTAAATAACTTTCCAATTTACTTATATTATTTAATTAGCTTCCTTCTCTTGTTATCCTTTGTTGATGGGTTTATCTAGGTAAGCTCAGGAGCAGCAATGCACCTGTGTGCTAGCTGCTGATTGGTGGCTGCATATATATGCTTATTGTCATTGGCTCACCCATGTGTTCAGTTAGCAATCAGTAGTGCATTGCTGCTCCTTCAGCAAAGGATAACAAGAGAATGAAGCAAATTTGATAATAGAAGTAAACTGGAAAGTTGTTTAAAATTGTATTTTCTACCTAAATTATGAAATAAAATGTTGGGTTTTGGGTCCCTTTAATGTTTCAAAAGAGAAATAAAATTAAAACTCCAAGGCTATTATTTGTTAATTGCAAATATAAAGATACAACATTGAGCATTACATCACAGTCCTCTATTACATTTAAATCAGTGTTTCTCAACTCCAGTCCCCAGGACCCTTAACAGGCCAGATATTCATTATATCTTAACTAGAGCACAGGTGAAATAATCATCTGATGGGTGAGAGCAGGTTAGCTGATCAGCTGATTATTTAGTTAAGATATAATGAATATCTGGCCTGTTAAGGGTCCTGGGAACTGGAGTTGAGAAACACTGATTTAAAGGGAGAGTAAAGTATGTTTTTCTTTCTTTCGTGTGCTTAAATGGGCACTAAAGTCAAAATTAAAGTTTCATGATTCAGATAAAGCATGCAACTAAAAAACTTTCCAATATACTTCCATTTTGAAAACGTGCACAATCTTTTTATATGCACACTTTCTGAGGCTTCAACTCCTACTGAGCATGTGCAAAAGCACACTCTATATAGGTATATGCATTTTGTGATTGTCCCCTTTTTAAAAACATGCCCCAGACAGTATAGTTTTTAATAGCCAGTTGATCACTGTGGTAATAATGATTACCTGAAGTGAATACCTGAGCATTTATTGGAGTGGAGGCTCATGGGTAGGGTGACCATATTGCCACTTTAAAAAGAGACACATGAAAAATACATATTCCAGCTGTTTTCAGTGCTGTTTAAAGAAATGTTTTGTAAGAACCCTGACATGTGTATTTTCATATGTGTCCCTTTTTAAAGCGGCAATATTGCCCCCCTACTCATGGGAGTCCCTATGTGCAGATATATACATATACCCAGAGTCTTTATATGTAAATAACCCTTTCTTCTTTATTACAGCAGAGTTTAGAAAAACACAAATGATATACAGGTGAAACTCGAAAAATTAGAATATCGTGCAAAAGTTAATTTATTTCACTAATGCAACTTAAAAGGTGAAACTAATATATGAGATAGACTCATTACATGCAAAGCAAGATAGTTCAAGCCGTGATTTGTCATAATTGTGATGATTATAGCTTACAGCTCATGAAAACCCCAAATCCACAATCTCAGAGAATTAGAATATTACATGCAATCAATAAAACAAGGATTGTACATAGAACAATATTGGACCTCTGAAAAGTATAAGCATGCATACTGTATGTACTCAGTACTTGGTTTGGGTCCCTTATGCACCAATTACTGCCTCAATGCGGCGTGGCATGGAAGCTATCAGCCTGTGGCACTGCTGAGGTGTTATGGAAGACCAGGATGCTTCAATAGCGGCCTTCAGCTCTTCTGCATTGTTCAGTCCAATGTCTCTCATCTTTCTCTCGGCAATGCCCCATAGATTCTCTATAGGGTTCAGGTCAGGCGAGTTTGATGGCCAATCAAGCACAGTAATCCCACGGTAATTGAACCAGGTTTTGGTGCTTTTAGCAGTGTGGGCAGGTGCCAAGTCCTGCTGGAAAATTAAGTCAGCATCCCCATGGAGCTCGTCTGCGGAAGGAAGCATGAAGTGCTCCAAAATCTCCTGGCAGACGGCTGCATTGACCCTTGACTTAATAAAGCACAGTGTACCAACACCAGCAGATGACATGGCTCCCCAAATCAACACAGACTGTGGAAACTTCACACTGGACTTCAAACATCTTGCAGTGTGTGACTCTCCATTCTTCCTCCATACTCTGGGTCCTTGGTTTCCAAATGAGATGCAAAATTTGCTCTCATCAGAAGAGAGGACTTTGGACCACTGAGTAACAGACCAGGTCTGTTTTTCTTTAGCCCAGGTAAGATGCTTCTGACGTTGTTTGTTGTTCAGAAGTGGCTTGACAAGAGGAATACGACATTTGAAGCCCATGTCTAGGATCCGTCTGTGTGTGGTGGCTCTTGTGAAAGTCCCCAACACTTTTGAATGGCCTTTTCCTGACAATCCTCTTCAGGGTGCGGTCATCCCTGCTGCTTGTGCACCTTTTTCTTCCACACTTTTCCCTTCCACATAACTTTCTATTAATGTGCTTTGATACAGCACTTTGGGAACATCCAACTTCTTTTGCAATTACCTTTTGAGGCTTTCCCTCCATATGGAGGGTGTCCATGATGGTTTTCTGCACAACTGTCAGGTCAGCAGTCTTTCCCATGATTGCGATTCCTACTGAACCAGACTAAGAGACCATTTAAAGGCTCAGGAACTCTTTGCAGGTGTTATGGCTTAATTAGCTGATTAGAGTGGGACACTTTGAGCCTAGAATATTGCTCCTTTTCCCAATATTCTAATTCTCTGAGATTGTGGATTTGGGGTTTTCATGAGCTGTAAGCCATAATCATCACAATTATGACAAATCATGGCTTGAACTATCTTGCTTTGCATGTAATGAGTCTATCTCATATATTAGTTTCACCTTTTAAGTTGCATTAGTGAAATAAATGTATTTTTGCACAATATTCAAATTTTTCGAGTTTCACCTGTATACAACAAATAATGTTTTCGTTTGAATCTGCTCAGTCTGATGAAAAACAAAACAATATATAATTTGAGAGAGTATTTCAATAAAAAATGCTTAAAGGGAGAGTCTACTTGAAAATGTTTATAGTTTAAAAAGATAGATAGTCCCTTTATCACCCATTCCCAGTTTTGCATAACCAACACAGTTATATTAATATACTTTTTACCTCTGTGACTACTTTGTATCTAAGCCTCTGGAGACTGCCCCTTTATCTCAGTGCTTTTTACAAACTTGCACTTCAGCGAATTAGTGCTGATTCTAAATAACTTGACGGAGTGAGCACAATGTTATCTTTATGGCCCACATGAACTAGCACTGTATAGCTGTGAAAAGCCAATAAAATGCTCTTAGATAAGAGGCCATCTTCAAGGGCTTAGAAATTTGCATATGAGCCTACCTAGGTTTAGCTTTCTAAAATTGCATGCTCTATCTGAATCATGATAGTTTAATTTGGACTTTATTGTCCCTTTAAATGTGAGCAGCACCTAAAAATCTTTTTTTTCTTTTACATTTTTACTTTTATCAGTTTTTCTGAGAAGCTAATTTTGATAAAAACCAGCCCCATAACGGATGTGCACTATTGTAGTTAACAAAGTGAAGTAAGAATTTAAAAATATATAACTATTTTTCCATTATTTCCCAATTAGGTAAATGTATAGATTGTTTGTGGGTTCACCTCCTTTTTGCAAATATTTTATAGAAGTTTTAATTTTGTTTTTTTACCTTTTTAATTGTAAAACAACTTCCAGACTGCAGGCTCTCTCTTTTTGAAAGATATACAGTATAAAACACATAAGATTGCCCTTGGATCTTGTAGTTCTCATTGATTCTGTCCCACTCTACAGTATCCTAATAGAATTACAATAATTACATTATAACATTCAAAATCATGCACTCTGAGGGTGTCTAGGCGGCAGCCATTTTAGGTCCCAATATCTGAGACAGCTGGCATGGCCCTGTTAATCTACTAATTATTTCAGGATTTTACAGCATCATAACTGATACTTGGGGCAAGATTACATATGCGGCGTCGCTCGCAAAAGCCGGCGACACCGGTTTTTATGTGGTTTTAGTATCACATATATACGGCGCCGCATATAAATGTGGTGCATATATTTCACCCACAATTTTTACTCCCATAAGCTAACAGAACCGCGTCGCAAATTGGTATCACATATTCATCGCAAGGACTTACGCAGCGAAAATGGAGACATTTTACTCAGGGGTCAAGTCCTACAAAAAAAAGTGTGGGAACTCACCACGACTTCCACCTTCCCTCACAATTAATATTGTTTTATATATATATATATATAATAACATAATTTATGTAAGAACTTACCTGATAAATTCATTTCTTTCATATTAACAAGAGTCCATGAGCTAGTGACGTATGGGATATACATTCCTACCAGGAGGGGCAAAGTTTCCCAAACCTTAAAATGCCTATAAATACACCCCTCACCACACCCACAAATCAGTTTAACGAATAGCCAAGAAGTGGGGTGATAAGAAAAAAAGTGCGAAGCATATAAAATAAGGAATTGGAATAATTGTGCTTTATACAAAAAAATCATAACCACCCCAAAAAAGGGTGGGCCTCATGGACTCTTGTTAATATGAAAGAAATGAATTTATCAGGTAAGTTCTTACATAAATTATGTTTTCTTTCATGTAATTAACAAGAGTCCATGAGCTAGTGACGTATGGGATAATGACTACCCAAGATGTGGATCTTTCCACACAAGAGTCACTAGAGAGGGAGGGATAAAATAAAGACAGCCAATTCCTGCTGAAAATAATCCACACCCAAAATAAAGTTTAACAAAAAACATAAGCAGAAGATTCAAACTGAAACCGCTGCCTGAAGTACTTTTCTACCAAAAACTGCTTCAGAAGAAGAAAATACATCAAAATGGTAGAATTTAGTAAAAGTATGCAAAGAGGACCAAGTTGCTGCTTTGCAGATCTGGTCAACCGAAGCTTCATTCCTAAACGCCCAGGAAGTAGATACTGACCTAGTAGAATGAGCTGTAATTCTCTGAGGCGGAATTTTACCCGACTCAACATAGGCAAGATGAATTAAAGATTTCAACCAAGATGCCAAAGAAATGGCAGAAGCTTTCTGGCCTTTCCTAGAACCGGAAAAGATAACAAATAGACTAGAAGTCTTACAGAAAGATTTCGTAGCTTCAACATAATATTTCAAAGCTCTAACAACATCCAAAGAATGCAACGATTTCTCCTTAGAATTCTTAGGATTAGGACATAATGAAGGAACCACAATTTCTCTACTAATGTTGTTGGAATTCACAACTTTAGGTAAAAATTCAAAAGAAGTTCGCAACACTGCCTTATCCTGATGAAGAATCAGAAAAGGAGACTCATAAGAAAGAGCAGATAATTCAGAAACTCTTCTGGCAGAAGAGATGGCCAAAAGGAACAAAACTTTCCAAGAAAGTAATTAATATCCAATGAATGCATAGGTTCAAATGGAGGAGCTTGAAGAGCCCCCAGAACCAAATTCAAACTCCAAGGAGGAGAAATTGACTTAATGACAGGCTTTATACAAACCAAAGCTTGTACAAAACAATGAATATCAGGAAGAATAGCAATCTTTCTGTGAAAAAGAACAGAAAGAGCAGAGATTTGACCTTTCAAGGAACTTGCGGACAAACCCTTATCTAAACCATCCTGAAGAAATTGTAATATTCTCGGTATTCTAAAAGAATGCCAAGAAAAATGATGAGAAAGACACCAAGAAATATAAGTCTTCCAGACTCTATAATATATCTCTCTGGATACAGATGTACGAGCCTGTAACATAGTATTAATCACAGAGTCAGAGAAACCTCTTTGACCAAGAATCAAGCGTTCAATCTCCATACCTTTAAATTTAAGGATTTCAGATCCTGATGGAAAAAAAGGACCTTGAGACAAAAGGTCTGGTCTTAACGGAAGAGTCCACGGTTGGCAAGAGGCCATCCGGACAAGATCCGCATACCAAAACCTGTGAGGCCATGCCGGAGCTACCAGCAGAACAAACGAGCATTCCTTCAGAATCTTGGAGATTACTCTTGGAAGAAGAACTAGAGGCGGAAAGATATAGGCAGGATGATACTTCCAAGGAAGTGAAAATGCATCCACTGCCTCCGCCTGAGGATCCCGGGAACTGGACAGATACCTGGGAAGTTTCTTGTTTAGATGAGAAGCCATCAGAACTATTTCTGGAAGTTCCCACATTTGAACAATCTGAAGAAATACCTCTGGGTGAAGAGACCATTCGCCCGGATGCAACGTTTGGCGACTGAGATAATCCGCTTTCCAATTGTCCATACCTGGGATATGAACCGCAGAGATTAGACAGGAGCAGGATTCCGCCCAAACCAAAATTCGAGATACTTCTTTCATAGCCAGAGGACTGTGAGTCCCTCCTTGATGATTGATGTATGCCACAGTTGTGACAATGTCTTATCTGAAAACAATGAACAACTCTCTCTTCAGAAGAGGCCAAGACTGAAGAGCTCTGAAAATTGCACGGGGTTCCAAAATATTGATCGGAAATCTCACCTCCTGAGATCCCCAAACCCCTTGTGCCGTCAGATACCCCCACACAGCTCCCCAACCTGTAAGACTCGTATCTGTTGAGATTATAGTCCAGGTCGGAAGAAAAAAGAAGCCCCCTGAACTAAACGATGGTGATCTGTCCACCATGTCAGAGAGTGTCGTAAAATCGGTTTAAAGATATTAATTGAGATATCTTTGAGTAATCCCTGCACCATTGGTTCAGCATACAGAGCTGAAGAGGTCGCATGTGAAAACGAGCAAAGGAGATCGCATCTGATGCGGCAGTCCTAAGATCCAACATTTCCATGCATAAGGCTACCAAAGGGAATGATTGTGACTGAAGGTTTTGACAAGCTGATATCAATGTTAAACTTCTCTTGTCTGACAAGGACAGAGTCATAGACACTGAATTTATCTAGAAACCTAAAAAGGTTACCCTTGTCTGAGGAATCAAAAAACTGATTGGTAAATTGATCCTCCAACCATGAACTTGAAGAAACAACACAAGTCGATTCGTATGAGATTCTTCGAAAATGAGAAGACTGAGCAAGTACCAAGATATCGTCCAAATAAGGAAATACCAAAACCCTATTCTCTGATTACAGAAAGAAGGGCACCGAGAACCTTTGAAAAAAATTCTTGGAACTGAGGCTAGGCCAAATAGTAGAGCCACAAAACTGGTAATGCTTGTCTAAAAAGAGAATCTCAGACACTAAAAATGATCTGGATGAATCGGAATATGCAGATACACATCCTGAAAATCTATTGTAGACATATAATGCCCTTGCTAAACAAAAGGCAGGATAGTCCTACAGTAACCATCTTGAATGTTGGTATCCTAACATAACGATTCAATAATGATAGATCCAGAACTGGTCTGAAGGAATTGACCTTCTTTGGTACAATGAAGAGATAAAATAAAACCCCAGCCCCTGTTCCAGAACTGGAACTGGCATAAATACTCCAGCCAACTCTAGATCTGAAACACATTTCAGAAATACTGAGCCTTGCTGTGTCAATTGGGACACGGGAAAGAAAAGAATCTCTTAGCAGGAGGCCTTAACTTGAAGCCAATTCTGTACCTTTCTGAAACAATGTTTCTGAAACCAGAGATTAAGAACGGAATTGATCCAAATTTCTTTGAAGAAAACGTAATCTGCCCCATACCAGCTGAGCTGGAATAAGGGCCGCACCTTCATAGGTACTTAGGAGCTGGCTATAGGATTCTATAAGGCTTGGATATATTCCAAACTGGAAATAGTTTCCAAACTGATACCGCTCCTGAGGATGAAGGATCAGGCTTTTGTTCCTTGTTGTGAGGAAAGGAACGAAATGATTATTTACCCTGGAAAGAAAGGGAAAGCAAAGTTGACTTAGAAGACATGTCAGCATTCCAAGTTTAATCCATAAAGCTTTTCTAGCTAAAATAGCTAGAGACATATACCTGACATCAACTCTAATGATATCAAAAGATGGTATCACCAATAAAATTATTAGCATGTTATAGAATAATAATAATGCTATAAAATTATGATCTGTTACTTGTTGCGCTAAAGCTTCTAACCAAAAAAGTTGAAGCTGCAGCAACATCCGCTAAAAATATAGCAGGTCTAAGAAGATTACCTGAACATAAGTAAGCTTTTCTTAGAAAGGATTCAATTTTCCTATCTAAAGGATCCTTAAATGAAGTACTAACTGCCATAGGAATAGTAGTACATTAGCAGGAGTAGAGACAGCCCCATAACCTTAGGGATTTTTGTCCCAACAAACTCTAATCTGTCAGATGGCACAGGATATAATTTGCTTAAACGTCTAGAAGGAGTAAATAAATTACCCAAATTATTCCATTCCCTGGAAATTACTTCAGAAATAGCATCAGGGAGATAAAACACTTCTGGAATAACTACAGGAGATTTAAAAACCTTATTTAAACGTTTACATTTAGTATCAAGAGGACCAGAATCCTCTATTTCTAATGCAAATAACACTTCTTTAAGTAAAGAACGAATAAATTCCATCTTGAACAAATACAAAGATTTATCAGCATCAACCTCTGAGACAGAAACCTCTGAACCAGAAGAACCATTATCAGTATCAGAATGATGATGTTCATTTAAAAATTCATCTGAAAAAAAGAGAAGTTTTAAAAGACTTTTATGTATACTAGAAGGAGAAATAACAGACATAGCCTTCTTAATGGATTTAAAAAATAAAATCTCTTATGTTATCAGGAACACTCTGAAAATTAGATGTTGACGGACAGCAACAGGTAATGTAACAGTACTAAAGGAAATTTTATCTGCATTAATAAGTTTGACATGACATGCAATACAAATAACAGCTGGAGAAACAGATACCAAAAGTTTATAGCAGACTTAGCTTGGTAGCTCCAGCACTGTGCAGTGATTTTCCTGTAGTAACTTCTGACTCAGTTGCAACGTGGAACCTCTTGCAATATGTAAAAGAAAAAAACAACATATAAAGCAAAATTGATCAAATTCCTTAAATGACAGTTTCAGGAATGGGAAAAAAATGCCAGTGAACAAGCTTCTAGCAACCAGAAGCAATAAATAATGAGACTTAAATAATGTGGAGACAAAAATGACGCCCATATTTTTTAGCGCCAAAAAAGACGCCCACATTATTTGGCGCCTAAATGCTTTTGGCGCCAAAAATGACGCCACATCCGGAACGCCGACATTTTTGACGCAAAATAACGTCAAAAAATGACGCAACTTCCGGCGACACGTATGACGCCGGAAACAGAAAAGAATTTTTGCGCCAAAAAAGTCCGCGCCAAGAATGACGCAATAAAATGAAGCATTTTCAGCCCCCGCGAGCCTAACAGCCCACAGGGAAAAAAGTCAAATTTTTGAGGTAAGAAAAAATATGATAATTCAATGCATAATCCCAAATATGAAACTGACTGTCTGGAAATAAGGAAAGTTGAACATTCTGAGTCAAGGCAAATAAATGTTTGAATACATATATTTAGAACTTTATAAATAAAGTGCCCAACCATAGCTTAGAGTGTCACAGAAAATAAGACTTACTTACCCCAGGACACTCATCTACATGTTTGTAGAAAGCCAAACCAGTACTGAAACGAGAATCAGTAGAGGAAATGGTAAATATAAGAGTATATCGTCGATCTGAAAAGGGAGGTAAGAGATGAATCTCTACGACCGATAACAGAGAACCTTATGAAATAGACCCCGTAGAAGGAGATCACTGCATTCAATAGGCAATACTCTCTTCACATCCCTCTGACATTCACTGCACGCTGAGAGGAAAACCGGGCTCCAACTTGCTGCGGAGCGCATATCAACGTAGAATCTAGCACAAACTTACTTCACCACCTCCCTTGGAGGCAAAGTTTGTAAAAACTGATTTGTGGGTGTGGTGAGGGGTGTATTTATAGGCATTTTAAGGTTTGGGAAACTTTGCCCCTCCTGGTAGGAATGTATATCCCATACGTCACTAGCTCATGGACTCTTGTTAATTACATGAAAGAAATATATATATATATATATATATATATACACACACTTACACACACACTGCATTTATATGTATATAATCTATAGACTTTGGTTAATGAAAGTAAATGAAGGTTTGAATGGTTGCCTTTGGGTCTGAGAATCCTCCTCTAGCACAGAGTCTCACCCACTTAAAGGGACAGTAAACCTTAAAAATAATGTTATATAATTCTGCACATAGTGCAGAATTATATAACATTATAGTAGCCAAACATTAAAAAACATAATTGTACCCTATTAATTTAAAAAAACAAACGCTGTTTCATAGACCCGCTCTCTGCTCTTTGCTGAGCGGGTCTGTTATATTTAGTCAGCGCATCGGGCCAGCTGTATAGTCACAGCCCGGCCCGACCGCGCCATAAGACTAAGTGCAACTACAGGAGCGAGCTGCACTTTAACATTATTTTTAAGGTTTACTGTCCCTTTAAGGTACAATTGTTCTATTTCTGCTGAGGGGAGCTAAATAACCCCAGAGCAAGCCACACAGAAATGTAAGCACCATGTGTAATAAAAGAAAATAAAGATAATATTCATAACGGGCGATAACACAGCAGGACTGCTGACAGTCTTACATTTAGTGTATTGTAGGAAATGTTATTGCTTATTACTAGAGGATCTCACTCCGACCAGCAGCAGCAGTGTTTATTGAAGTGTTTGTTCTCTGTCCAGAGGGAACTTAGTTCCTCCTGCAAAATTAGTGCAGGAACTCCATTCCCACCCGACTTGACCCCTGATTTTACTCCATTTTCCCCTCCCCACGCAACTGTTCAAATCAGCCAATAGGATTTCAGTAGCTCTCATCCTATTGGCTGATTTGATTTTGAAGAATCAAGTCAGCCAATAGGAATGCAAGGGAAGCCATATTTAAAAGCGTACCTTGAATTCACTATTCAGTGTACGACGGCGACTGTACGAAGATGATCCTCCACTCTCCATGGCTGTACGGTCACCGGTCCTGCTCCGCGCTCGTCTCCCCTCCACGCCAGCTTAGTCCTGGATGAAGAAGGAAGTGGTCCCCTCTTGGAAGAAGATGTCGGTACCTTGAATTCACTATTCAGTGTACGACGGCGACTGTACGAAGATGATCCTCCGCTCTCTATGGCTGTACGGTCACTGGTCCTGCTCCACGCTCGTCTCCCCTCCACGCCAGCTTAGTCCTGGATGAAGAAGGAAGTGGTCCCCTCTTGGAAGAAGATGTCGGCCTCTTGGAAGAAGACTTCACCACCTGGACCATTACCTTCTCTGACGGACTTCAGGAACGGTGAGTACCTATTTGGGGGTTAGACTTAGGCTTTTTTTTTAGATTAGGGATTTATTGGGCATTCTTAAAAGAGCTGAATGCCCTTTTAAGGGCAATGCCCATACAAATGCCCCATTAGCAGGGATAGGCACTGACAAAGGCTGTGGCTGACATTTTCTAAAGTACAGACCTTAGTGAAGGACACCAAGGTACATTTGAAATGAAAAACATTATTTTATAGTGCTTGGTGTTATTAAACTGATGCAGATATCACTGATCCTTTAACCAGCCCTCCTCTGGCTATACCCATGTGCCAGTGTCACTAATGTGTCATTATATAGTGCTGGGTGTTATTATACTGATGCAGATACCACTGATCCTATAACCAGCCCTCCTCTGGCTATACCCATGTGCCAGTGTCACTACTGTGTCATTATATAGTGCTGGGTGTTATTATACTGATGCAGATATCACTGACCCTATAACCAGCCCTTGTCTGGCTATACGCATATGCCAGTGTCACTACTGTGTCATTATATAGTGCTGGGTGTTATTATACTGATGCAGATACCACTGATCCTATAACCAGCCCTCCTCTAGCTATACCCATGTGCCAGTGTCACTACTGTGTCATTATATAGCGCTGGGTGTTATTATACTGATGCAGATACCACTGATTCTATGACCAGCCCTCCTCTGGCTATACCCATGTGCCAGTGTCACTACTGTGTCATTATATAGTGCTGGGTGTTATTATACTGATACAGATACTACTGATCCTATAACTAGCCCTTGTCTGGCTATACGCACGTGCCAGTGTCACCACTGTGTCATTATATAGTGCTGGGTGTTATTATACTGATGCAGATACCACTGATTCTATGACCAGCCCTCCTCTGGCTATACCCATGAACAAGTGTCACTACTGTGTCATTATATAGTGCTGGGTGTTATTATACTGATGCAGATACCACTGATTCTATAACCAGCCCTCCTCTGGCTATACCCATGTGCCAGTGTCACTACTGTGTCAGCTCTGGGTGTTATTATACTGATGCAGATACCACTGACCCTATAACTAGCCCTTGTCTGGCTATACGCACGTGCCAGTGTCACTACTGTGTCTTTGTATAGAGCTGGGTGTTATTATACAGATGCAAATACACATCCAGTATTTCACTCTGGTTTTAGTTATTTGTGTTGTGGGGGTTTGGCGGATTATGGGTTAATAGGTTAATTAGGGTACTTATGTTGTGGGGGTTTGGCAGATTAGGGGCTAATAGTTTTATTAGGATTATTGCATTGTGTGGGTTTGGCGGATTGGGGGTTAATAGATTTATAAGGTTTGTTGCGATGTGGGTTAATGGCGAATTAGGGGTTAATAGTTTTAATAGGTACTTTGCGATGTGGGTTAATGGCGGATTAGGGATTAATACATTTATTAGGTAGTTTACGATGCTGGGGTTGGCGGATTTAGGGATTAATACTTTTACTAGGTAGATCGCAATGTGGGTGAAAGGCGGATTAGGGGTTAATAGTTTAATTAGGCATATTGCGTTGTGGGGGGTTGTCGGTTTAGGGGTTAATACATTTATTATTAGTTGCGATGTGGGGGAATGCAGATATAGGGGTTTTATGTCTCAGATTTATATTTGGGAGGCGGGTTAGACTTGTACTGGAGATTTTATATATTTTTTATTTTCTTAGGCACCGGCAGTTTCTAACGTGCCGTAAATCAAGAAAATTGAATTTAAGCTTATTTCTGGACATCGCTAGTTTATCCAATTTACGGCACTTTATTAACTGCTGGCACCATATATGTGATACCCCAATGTGCAAGGTGAAATTACGGGCGGCGCAGGTTTCAGCAGTTACGCTAAAGCTTGCGCCGCATTTGTAATCTCGCCCTTGATGTCTGTGGCTGCCTTAGAACCTACTTAACCGACTGATACTGAGTTTGCTGTTATTTATGATTTCCTCTTTGGAGTTATTGAGCCACATAGTGGACACAATATTTTCCCCTTTGTCTATTAAAGGGACATTAAACACTGATCGTAACATAAAATGATACATCTTATATAACAATAAAACTCTGCAATATACTTTCATTCTTTATTTTGTCCTCTTTTCCTGTAATTTTATTCTCAAATTGTGAGCTTTTCAGTTCCTGGTTGAAATGGAAGTGCAGAACATTGTTATATTCCACACAGTCATTGGCTGCTCACTCTAGTGACTTATTTTTATCTGTACCTTATTGGCCACAGCAGAGAATGTAACCTAAGTTACAACATGGCAGCTCCCATTGTTTTATATACATCCAGATATTATTCTGAGACTAATCTTTTCTTTACATGCATAATTCTATCTAGCATTTAGTTATTGTTTAATGTCCCTTTAAGAAAGTGGGAGTAGGTTAAAACCGTGCATGATATTGTATACTTGTCTCAAGGGCTAATCTTATTAATTCTAACTGTGGCTATCTATTTTTTTATCCTTAAAAGAACATTGTACACCAAAAGTAATATAGGCTATTTAAATAAAGCATTAAAGGGAAGGTAAACTTGAGTGTACCCGCTCAAGTCATAGGATATAATTAAAAAAAATTAGCTAGACTTTAATTAATAAAATCTGTAATTTATCCAGATCTTCTCAGATATTTACATTTTAATGCAGGAACGATAACCGCTATTCCTCCACCTGCCATAGTTTTCAGTTGATTGACAGATGACTCATCTGCAATCAACTAATTGTTTACCCTGGAGCTATGAAATTTGTGCAAAGGGGCTGAATTCCCCGGGGGACGACGACGATTAATTAATTGAAGACTATAGCGGGCAGAGGAATGGCGGTTATCGTTCCTGCATTAAATTGTAAATATCTAAGAAGGTCTGTATAAATTACAGATTTCATAAATTAAAGTCTAGCTCATTTTTTAAATTATATCCTATGATTTGAGCGAGTACGCTCAAGTTTACCTTCACTTTAAAGTGAATGTAAACTTTCATGAATCAGTGCCCGGTTTTTAAAAATTCTATTAAAAACAGGGGCACTTTTATTCATGAAAGTTTACATTGCAGCAGTTTTTTTAAAACACCTTTTTCTGCAGCCAAGCCGGACCAGTGATCCCCCGCCCACAGTTCTTCTGTGCTTACGTCAGCAATGACGAATCTGGCTTCCTCCAATCATCTCGTGCACCCCAGAGTAAACATTTCCTGAGGCCACGCCGTGATTGGAGGAAGACGGTTTTGTCATTGCTGTGCTAAGTACAGCATGAGAAGCGGGCGGGGGAATAGCTGGTCCGGCTTGGCTTCAGAAAAAGGTAAGTATTTAAAAAAAAAAACACTGCAATGTAAATTTTCATGAATTAAATTGCCCCTGTTTTTAATAGTATTTTTAAAAATCGGGCACTGATTCATAAAAGTTTACATTCACTTTAAGTATAGATACAATTTGCAATTGACATGCATTACCTATTTTGCAGCTAACTCTCCTAAAAATGGGAAAAGACATGCAGGGTGTTTCACTGAATATGTATACCTACGTACTATACTCTAATCACGGAGCTACTGTTTTCCCCTCACTCCCTAACAGACTACAGCCAGGAAGCCACTGACTAACCGACATGCCTGGCTCACTGAAGGTGAGGTCTGCTGAGACTGTTGTTTTATTTGTAAAACAAGAACAACAGTAAAAGATACACAGAACTGCCTCAAACTATCCAGCTATGTCTGTCTCCCACCTCCTCACTGTGCAGCTCCTTACAAGGGCCGCCACTAGAAATTTTGGGGGCCCTGACTTAACCATTGATCAGGCCCCCCCCTCCTTTGACATGTGCAATTTTTGACCAAGTGACTAAAACGTATATGCACTATATTCTTAAGTTTCTATTTAAACTTGGAAATGTTGTAAAGGTAGAAACATACACTGAAACACACACACACTCACACATAAGGATTCACATACAGACACTCTAGCAAACACGCAAAGAAACTCAGACACAGACACCCAAGCAGACACTTAGCACTTGTTTACATTGACCTTACAAGTAATGAGGTAAACTACAGTTTTGTAAAAAAAAGGGGATTTAGAAAACAAAATATGGAGTTCTGATTATCTTTTTGCAAAGGAAGATGCCAACTAAATGATGACAACAGCTTTACAGTGGCTGAAAGGAAGGGCCCTGAACTGCCTAAACAATAATTTAAAGGTTACATTGTAGATTGGTGACTTCCGGAAAGGTCTCATAAGTCTCAAAGTCTGTAGAAAGATATGAATAATCAGTAGTAAGGTCAAAATGTCCTAAAAAGGAACATACAATGGACACCCACACACAAACTCAAACTTGCACATACACCCAAGGAAACACCAACAGAGACAGCCTCAGAAAACACACAAAGACATACACACACACACAGAGACACCCACAGAAAACACATAAAGACATACATACACACCCTCACTGAGACATCCACAGAAAACACACAAAGACATACACACCCTCACAGAGACACCCACAGAAAATACACACCCTCACAGAGACATCCACAGAAAACACAGACATACATACACACCCTCACAGAGACATCCACAGAAAACACAGACATACACACCCACCCTCCCCCACAGAGGCATCCAGAGAAAATACACAAAGACAAACACATGCCCACCCTCACAGAGACACCCATAGAAAATGCTCAAAAACATATGCACACACCCTCACAGACATCCACAGAAAATGCACAAAGACATACACACCCACCCTCACAGATATACCAACAGAAAAAAATACATACACACTTATAGAGACACAAACCAAAGCACAAAGACATAAACACATACACCCACAGAAACACTTGCATGATAAAAAATGCAGAAATTAAGAGATCACTTTTTAAAGAATCATATTTGTAAATGTGCAAACAAAAATAATTCTGTGAATTCAAAATTGTACATTAATGATCTGGGTAGATGGCTAGATGAAGAAAAGTACTTTTAAAAGGTTGACATATGTTTGTTTGATATTTTCCCCATTTTCCCCAACCAAGAGCACCACTTCAAATATAGTGTACAAATGTTCCCATCTGTCAGCGGTACTTGTGGATTTTGAAAATGCTGTACTCTATACGGTCTTGGTGGAACCATAAGCTGTGGTACTCATACCATTAGATCTGGTTAAATGCAGGATTTAAGCTTGTTGGTATGCATTTCAAAATTAAGTCAGCTGTAGAGTAAACTGAACAGTTTTAAGTTAACCTGTCTCATTTCCAACACTGAGCAATCTTAGTCTGAGAGTATAACATGTTATGCAGATGTAAAAATCTTAGATAAAATGCCTCCTTGTATCTGTCTGAAAAGTCCTTGCATAAACGGGCAGTAAACTGGAATATAATATATATAATTTGTGTATTGAGGAGGAAACATTTCTGCATGGTTTTAAATATAGAATTTCTACAGCATTGTCAAATAATCATAAATACACTGCTGCTAAAAAAAATGTGTTTTTATGGACTCCTGGCCCCACCATACAACTACTACCACACTTAAGTTACAATCTTAAATTGCACTAAGAAATAAAAAACATTTGCTAAGTAATTCCTACCTCCTCTGCAAATGAAAGTGATCAGCCGTCTGACTCAGGCACACACTCTACAAACAAAGTGCCAAGTCTGTCTCACACTGTGCATAGTGGTTTAGTGCACACTCAGAAATTCTCTCAAATGCTAATACTTTACTCCTTGTAATAACATTTCCCATGCTCAATTAGCACTCTGCTGTAGTACCCACTGGTGGCTGCCAAAATTTAAAATTTTTTTTTTTTTTTTTTTACTTCTTGCCTCATGGGGCCCCCCTAGCCCATTGGGCCCCTGACAGGAGTCACCCCTGTCACCCCCTGATGGCGGCCCTGCTCCTTACCCCCTCTCCTCACCAGACTAAACTTCTCACAGACACTTGTTAGTGAAACTATGATCCTCACTAGAAGGAGATGGTTTCTCAGAGAAGTGTTTGAGAAGTTTAGCTCCCTGTGTGTAGAAGCTAATTTATTACATTGTAACCAGCTGGTGCAGCAGAGGAGGCATAGTTGTCTGATTTTAGGCAAATTAGTTTCTACATACAGGGAGCTAAACTTCTCACACACTTCTCAGTGAAATATGATCCGGACTAGAAGATTGTTTCTCAGAGAAGAGTCTGAAGTTTGGTCCTGTGAGGAGAGGGGGTAAGTATCTGCACAGTTTTGCCGAAGGTGGGAGACAGACAAAGCTGGAGAATTTTAGGCAGTTCTGTGTATCTTTTACTGTTTTTATTTTACAAATAACACAGCAGACCTCATATAACTTAGTACAGCTTCAGTGAGTCAGGCATGTCAGTTAGTTTAGGGAGTGAGGGGAAAACAATAGCTAAGTAATTAGAGTAGAGTATAGTACGTAGGTATACATATTCAGTTAAATATCCTGGATGATTTTTCCAATTTTTAGGAGAGTTAGCTGCAAAATAGGTAATGCATGTCAACTGCAAATTTTATCTACACTTAAAGGGACAGTCTACTCCAAAAATGTTATTGTTTAAAAAGATAGATAATCCCTTTATTACCCATTCCCCAGTTTTGCACAGCCAAAATGGTTATATTAATACACTTTTTACCTCTGTGATTACCTTGTATCTAAGTCTCTTTTGGAAGCCCCTTGATCACATGGCTATTTATTATCTATTGACTTGCATTTTAGCCAATTAGTGCTATGTCCTGCACAACTCCACGGGAGGGAGCACAATATTATCTTTATGGCCAACATGAATTACCAGCCTCTTGTTCTGAAAAGCTAATAAAAAGCATGTGATAAGAGGCTGTCTGTTGTGGCTTAGAAACAGGGAGAAATTTAGAGGTTTAAATGTTATAAAGTATATTAATATAACCATGTTGGTTGTGCAAAGCTGGGGAATGGGCAGTAAAGGCATTAGCTCTATCTTTTTAAACAATAACAATTTTAGTGATGACTGTCATTTTAATGCTTTAATAAAATAGCCTCTATTAATTTAAGTATATAATGCCCCTTTAAATAATGCTGCTTACTGTGTCTTGCCTTATGTATCTTTGCACAAAACACTTCTAAAGACTTTGAGATCTATACTTTATCATCAAAGTCTATTTATGATGCTCTTGTCACTTAATAGTCACAACTGGTGTGCTGCAGTTACACTATCTGTAAGGCAATTATCTGTTATTTGTGCTCACTTGCTTTGGATATTTAACTTTCATATTTTTATTGATACCATATCTTATTTAGTAAACTTGGAATTTTCCGGAATTGCAAATTTAAATAAAAAAAAAGTATATACAGTATGATTCTGAAGTCTCCTTAGACATCAATGACAAACATACAGGAACAAACTCACACTCTTGCTCACACAGGAACAAACTCACACTCTTGTTCACAATTGTAGTGTTTGTAAATCCAGGTGGTTTGGAAATATATCTGACACAGAGTCCATTTATACAGCAACTAACTACACACTTTATTTCCTGGTTCCTCACTCCAACAACACTGTCCCCGCCCCTGCTTCCTTGCAACAATTATATACATTTACAAGTCAGAGCACAAACTAGGAAGAAAGCATTATATATTATAATATCACAACAAACACCATATCTCTCCCTTACTTTAGATTAGAAACATAACCATTAAACTAAACATAAATGTAACTATATATATACTATGCTTAATATTTAGAAATAAGACCAACTATATTTCACATAAAAGAGTTGCATGATGACATAATACATTACATGAAAACACATTATTTTTCATAGTTTTTAAGGTATTCAGGAGGTCTTCTGTTTTCTCTGAGAGGGTATTTTCGATTAGTATCTAAGGACTGATCATATGCTATGTTTTCTTCCCCCTCACTGCTCTCTGAGTTATTCATATTATCATCATGTTCTTGAAATAATTTGGGTATATCAGAATCATCATCTTCTGCATCAGATACTTCAGTGTCCTGTTCTTTGTGTAGTTTCTTGAAGAAAGAAGAGTTCCAAGTAATTGTATGTCCATTTCTTACTGCAGTGATCATTGATCCTTGAATTCTTGTAACTGTATATGGGATGACATCATATAAAGTATCCAACTTGTGTCGTCTATCTTGCCTACACAGGACTCTGTCTCCAACAGCAAAAGGAGCAGATTTGGTATGATAATATTTATCCGCATAAGCTTTCATCTTGGCTTTGGCATGACTGTCTTTTTGTATTAAGTCCTTGTTGAGTGTCTCTGTTAGCGAATCATTTATATCCGGAATTTTGATCCGAAGTTTGCGATTGAATAACAGCTCTGCAGGTGATCTGCCAGTAGTACAATGGGGAGTTGATCGATAGTCTCTCAGAAAAGAGTATACATTTTGTTTCCATGGTCTACCTTGCGCTGTAGTTGCCCTTAGAAATTTCCCCATAGAACGCATGAATCTTTCAGCTTCTGCATTAGCTTGTGGCCACAAAGGGGTAATGCGCCTATGTTTAAATCCAAGATATGAAGCAAATTTATTAAACTGAGTACTGTTAAATGGGGGACCGTTATCTGTTTTAACAATTTTAGGAATTCCCAATAAAGAGAAAACTTTGTCTAAAACCGGAATAACAGTGACTGAAGATGTTGAGCTGATAACTTCTACTACCGGGTATCTTGAATATTCGTCTATAACCACCATCAAATAATCTCTAGTAGGTAATGGACCATAAAAATCTATACTCACATTACACCATGGTGCTTCAGGCAATGCAGACATTTTTAAAGGTTCTTTGTGAGCTCCTGGAGTTGTGGCTTGACACACAATACACTTTCTCACCAACTTTTCTGCTTGTTGATCTATTGATGGAAACCACACTTTTTCTCGCAATAAACTTTTCATTTTAACTATTCCTTGGTGACCTTCATGTGCTAAGGATAATACTTGCTGTTGTAAACATGTCGGAATGACTAGTCGATTACCTCGCAAAATAATACTGTTGTCATTATTCACTGAGAGTTCTTTGCTAAATCTTGCAAATGACTTCAACTCTTTTCCATGTATTTTGTCAGAATCAGCTGTGTACCATTTTCCATTCCGAACTAATACAGCGAGTTTTTGCAGTATAGGATCAGCTAATGTTGCTTGTTGTATTTCTTCTAAACTCAATGCTTTAGGTATAGCATGATTAGTAACAAAATTGATATATTCCTCTGCATCCATGGAACTTGGTGAACTTGTGAATGAATCTGTTGATATAGGATGTCGAGACATATAGTCTGCTGGGTTCTCTTTTCCAGATTTGTAAACCACAGTAAAATTATATGGTTGTAGTCTTAAACCCCATCTTTCTATTCTAGCGGGCGGTTTGGATTTTGGATTATTCCAGATCAACTGTAAAGGCTTATGATCTGTGATCAGTGTGAATGGACAACCATATAAATATAAATGAAAGTATTCACAACTCCAAACTATTGCCAGAGCTTCACGTTCTGTTTGAGAATAACGTTTTTCCACATCATTTAAAGAACGGCTACCATAAGCAATTATATAATGCTTGCCTTTGTCTCTCTGTGCCAGAATAGCACCTAAACCAACAGGGCTAGCATCTACTAAAAGAATAGTTTGCCGTTGAGGGTTAAAATAGGACATTGTCTTGTCACTGGTCAAACTCTGTTTCAGTTGTTGAAAAGCTTGTTGTTCAGTTTCAGTCCAACGCCATGGCACACTTTTCTTTGTTAACTCTCTTAAAGGTGTGGCAATAGTAGAGAAATTAGGGATAAATCAAGAACAGTAGTTTACCATCCCTAGGAAACTTCTGACTTCACTGGCGTCTATTGGAGGATTTGCATTCTGAATTGCTTCCACTTTCTTTGGGTCTGCTGATATGCCTTCAGCTGAAAAAACAAATCCATAAAATTCTAGTTTAGTTTTGTTAAATTCACACTTACTACAATTTAAGGTAAGTCCTTTCTCATGAAGTCGTTCAAAAACTGCTGTGAGATTTTTATCATGGTCCTCTTGAGTAGCTCCAAACACAATGATATCATCGCTGAAGTTTTTAACTCCTGGAATTCCAGATAATGTTTGCTGTATTGCATTTTGAAATACTTCAGCAGCAGAAGAAACACCAAAACTTAGGCGCTTGTATCTCCACAATCCTGTGTGTGTTGAGAATGTAGTTATATATCTACTTGTTGGATCCAATTCCAGTTGATGATAGCCTGATTTTAAATCAAGTTTGGAGAAAACTTTTGCCTGGTTGAGATCATGAATTATATCATCTAATGTTGGAGTAACGTGGCGCTCCCTGATAATGGCAGTGTTGGCTTGCCTCATGTCTATGCAAATTCTTACACTATTTGGGTCTTTGGGTTTTGGCATTGATACTATTGGGGAGACCCATGGAGTTGGCCCCTGCACTCTTTCGATGATTCCTTGTGTTTCAAGGTTCCTGAGTTCAGCATCAACCTTGTGCCTTAGATGAAATGGAATTCTTCTATGTGGTTGTATTACAGGTTTTATATGTGGATTAATATGCAGCTGTACTTGAAAATCTTTCAATTTACCAATGCCATTAAACAAATGGGAATACTGCTGTACTAACCGATCTGCTACAGATCCTGTGTCCTTTCTAGGTGAAATTGCATTCATAAGCTTTATAAGTCCCAAACTGGATGAAGTTTCAAAACTCAGAAGAGAAGAATTTTGACCCTTTACAACATAAAACATAGTTGCTGTTTTGTTGTGTTTAAATGCACATGTGGCTATAAATTTACCAATGACATTAAGGGGTTTAGTTGATCCATATGCATATATATTTATTTTACTCTGTAATAACTGTGGTTGTGGTTTTAACATGTGAAATGTTTGTTCACCCACTAAATTGACAGCAGATCCTGAATCAATCAATGCAGTGATTTTAGTGTCATTAATGAGTACATCAACTTGTGGCTGAGTTAGGTTACACATGTTGTTTACTACAAATACATATTTGTCATCATTGTTTGAATATTGTCCTTTTTGATCAGGAGATCTGACTAGATTTACTTTCCACTGTTCTGATGTATGTGGCTCAGTATGTGATTGAGGTATTTGATACAGTTTTGTTCTACATTGCTTTGCAAAGTGATTACATTTCCCACATGCCCTGCATTGCTTATTCCTTGCAGGACAAGTCCCATTATGTGGATAGAAACCCCCACAGTTCCTGCATAACACACATGAGGTCTCTTTCTTTCTTGTAGGCTGTACTGTTGAAATGTCTTTTTGAACTCTATTTGTAATAAACTGATCTTCAGTAGATCTATTTTCTATGCTTGCAGCTTGCCTGTCAGCAATTTCTAATGTTCTGCCATAATCAAGCAAATCTTTTAAAGATAGTTCAGATTGTCTCAGTGCATATTTCCTAAGTTTTGAAGAAGTGCAGCTTTGTATTATCTGTGCTTTAATCTCATTTTCAACATTAGAAAACTCACAATTCTTTGCTAGTAAACGTAACCTGGTTTGAAATGCATCTAAAGGTTCATCACCCTGTTGTGTTGACTGTCTGAATGTGTATATTTCATACTGAGTGTTCTTTTTAGGGAGAAAATATGTTGTCAGTTTATCTTTAACATCATTGTATGAGTCAGTGGTTGCAGACAAGGTATCATAAATGTCATACACTTTTTCTCCAGCTAAATTAAGCAGTAAAGCCTTTTTTCTGTTTGCATCAGTAACATCCAAAGCAATAAGATAATTTTCAAATCTCTGAATCCATTTTAGCCATCTTGGGCCTACTGAGCTAAGTTCTGCATCAGAGTTAAACACAGGGAAGTTGTATTCATTACATGCAGCCATTCTTGTGTGTGTATTGCAGCAGGTTACTCACTGTTTGCTGAGACAAAGCAATAGGGTTCAAACATAATCCTCGTCGCCAAAATGTAGTGTTTGTAAATCCAGGTGGTTTGGAAATATATCTGACACAGAGTCCATTTATACAGCAACTAACTACACACTTTATTTCCTGGTTCCTCACTCCAACAACACTGTCCCCGCCCCTGCTTCCTTGCAACAATTATATACATTTACAAGTCAGAGCACAAACTAGGAAGAAAGCATTATATATTATAATATCACAACAAACACCATAACAATGACAAACATATACACGCACAGGAACAAACTCACACTGTTTACAAACAGGAACTAACTCACACTTGCTCAAAGACAGGAATAAAATAGCACTCTTGCTCCTCACACAGGAACAAACTTAGATTCACACTCACACACAGGAACAAACTCACACTTGCTCATACACACACTAAACAAAACCTCACACTCTTGCGCTCACTCAGGAACAAACTAACACTCTTGCTCTCACACAGGAACAAACTTAGATTCACACTCTTACACAGGAACAAACTAACACTCTTTCTCAGAAAGGAACAAACTAACACTCTTGCTCACGCATACAAGAACAAACTCACAGTCTTGATCATGACAAACACACAAATACAAACTCTAACTTTCTCACACACACACAGGAAAAACAAAATGTATGCTTACCAAATAAATTCCTTTCCTTCCTGGAAGGGAGAGTCTACAACTTAATTTATGACTGTTGGGAATATGAACACCTTACCACCAGGAGGAGGCAAAGACACCCCAGCAAAAGGCTATAAATACCCCTCCCACTTCCCCAACCCCCCAGTCATTCGGCCAAGGGAACGAGGAAAAGCAGGAGAAAAATTAGGGTGTAGAGGTGCCAAAAGAAAAAATACAAAAAGGAAGCTGCCAAAAAAACAAAAACAATTATGGGCGGGGTCGTGGACTCTCCCTGCCAGGAAGGAAAGGAATTTATCTGGTAATCATAAATTTTGTTTTCCTTCCAAAGGCAGAAAGAGTTCACCACTTCATTCATAACTGTTGGGAATCAATACACAAGCTCCGGAGAACACTGATGAATTAATGGGAGGGACAAAAAAAAAGGAGGAACCCTAAACTGAGGGCACCATGGCCTGTAACACCTTTCTCCCAAAAGCCACTTCAGCCGAAGTGAAAACATCAAATTTGTAGAATTTTGAAAAAGTATGTAAGGAGGACCATGTAGCCGCCTTACAAATCTGATCCATAGAGGCTTCGTACTTAAAAGCCTAGGAGTAAGCAACCGCTCTAGTAGAATGAGCCGTAATCCTCTCAGGAGGCTGTTGTCCCACTGTCTCATAAGCTAAGCGGATGACACTCTTCAGCCACAAGGACAAAGAAGTAGCAGTAGCTTTCTGTCCCCTGCGCTTGCCAGAGTAAAGAATAAATAAGTATGAGGACTGCCTCAAGTCCTTAGTAGCTTGAAAGTAAAATTTTAAAGCTCGAACCACGTCCAGATTATGAAGTAACCATTCCTTAGGAGAGGAAGGTTTAGGACAAAAAGACGGAACAACTATTTCCTGATTAATGTTACAATGTGAGACTACCTTGGGTAGAAAACCTAACTTTGTTCGTAAAACCGCCTTATCAGCATGAAACACAAGATAAGGGGGTTCACATTGAAGAGCAGAAATTTTAGAGACTCTGTGTGCCGAAGCAATAGCTAACAAAAACAGAACATTCTAAGACAAAAGCTTGAGGTCAGCAGAATGCATGGGCTCAAACGGAGCCTGTTGTAGAACTCTAAGAACAAGGTTGAGATTCCAAGGAGCAGCAACATTTCTGAACACAGGCCTGATACGAACCAGGGCCTTAACAAAAGATTGAACATCAGGAAGATTAGCTAATCTCCTGTGTAGCAAAACAGATAGGGCCGATATCTGACCCTTCATGGAACTAGTGGATAAACCCTTATCCAATCCCTCCTGGAGGAAAGATAAAAGAACAGAAACTTTTACTTTGTGCCAAGGAACCCCTCGTTCCTCGCACCAATGAAGATAGGTCTGCCAGACCTTATGGTAAATATGCCTCATGAGAGGCTTCCGAGCCTGGATTAAGGTATCTATGACCTTATTAGAAAAACCTTTCTTGGCTAACTGATGAAGCAAAGGACCCTGCATTAGAAGATTCTTCTGGTAAGGTAACCTCCATAGAGGAGAGGAGGACATCCTTACTAGATCTGCAAACCATGCCCTTTGAGGCAATGAAGGAACTATAAGAATTACTCTGGCCGCTCCTGTTTGATGCAGGCTACTACACAAGGTAGTAAAGCCAATGGAGGAAAGAGATATATGAGTTTGAACCTCCAGGGAACCGCTAACGCGTCTACCAAATCTGCTTGAGGATCTCTCTATCTCGACCCGTACCTGGGTAGTTTGGCATGCAAGATGCCATGAGATCTATCTCCGGACACCCCCATCCGAGGGTTATCTCTGAAAATGCCTCTGGGTGGAGAGACCATTCTCCTGGGTGAAAGGATTCTCTGCTGAGAAAATCAGCTTCCCAGTTCTCAACCCCCGGGATGTGGATCGCTGAGAGGCAACAGTTGTGGGTTTCCGCCCACTAAAAGATTTGGGATACCTCGTTCATCACTAATGAACTTCTTGTACCTCCCTGATGGTTGATGTATGCAACCAAGGTAATATTATCCGACTGAAATCTTATATTTTTGGCAGAACTGAGCTGAGGCCAGGCATCAGAGCATTGAGAATAGCCCGCAGTTCTAAAATATTTATCGGTAGGAAGACTCTTCTTGGGACCAAGTAACCTGGGCTATCCTGGAACCCCAGACTGCTCCCCACAATCTCCCAGGATGGTCTCAAGAAGCACGTTCCTAGAGACAGATGGTCCTGACAGAGCCACCAAGAGAGAGATTCTTTCGTAAGGTTGTCTAACACTATCTGCTGAGAAAGGTTTAAGTGATCTCCGTTCCATTGTCTGAGCATGCATAGTTGTAGATGTCTGAGATGGAAGCGAGCAAAAGGAATAATGTCCATAGAAGACACCATCAGCCCTATCACCTCCATACACTGAGCCACCAAAGGAGTTGAAGTTGATTGCAGGGAACGGCAAGCTGAAGCTAGCTTGGAACGTCTCTGATCTGTCAAAAAGATCCTCATGGATACTGAATCGATGATGGTCCCCAGAAAAACTACTCTGGCAGAGTGAGTCAGAGAACTCTTTTCTAGATTTATCTTCCACCCATGAGTCCGAAGAAGACTCATTAGTGATTCTGAATTAGCTCTTTCCAAGGGAAAAAAAAGGGAGCCTGAACCAAGATATTGTCCAGGTAAGGGGCTACTGCGACACCTTGAGATCTGGCCACGGCTAGAAGAGCACCCAGAATCTTTGTAAATATTCTGGGGGCAGTAGCTAAGCCAAATGGAAGTGCTATGAACTGGAAGTGCTGGTCCAGAAAGACGAATCTCAGGAACTGAAAGTGATCTCTGTGGACCGGAACATGTAAGTAAGCATTCTTTAAGTCTATAGTGGTCATGTACTGTCCCTCCTGGATCAAAGGAAGGATGGACCTGATTGTCTCCATCTTGAAGGATGGTATTCTGAGAAATTTGTTTAGACACTTTATGTCTAGGATAGGATGAAAAGTTCCCTCATTATTTGGAACTACAAAGAGATTTGAATAAAAACCTAGTCCCCTTTGAGAGGCAGGTACCAGGACTATGTCTTATCTTCTAAGCACCTTCTCTGCCATCCTGCTCTAGTGACGAAAGGCAAAGAATGACTGGGTGGATGGGGAAGTGGGAGGGGTATTTATAACCTTTAGCTAGGGTGTCTTTGCCTCCTCCTGGTGGTCAGGTGTTGATATTCCCAACAGTTATGAATTAGGTTGTGGACTCTCCCTGCCTTTGGAAAGAAAACTCACACTCTTGCTTACACAGGAACAAACTCACATTCTTGATCATACACACACAGGAATACGCTGACACACACACACTGGAAAACAATCTTGCTCACAATGACAAACTAAATGAACAGGAACAAACTCACACTCTTGCTCACACGCACACAAGAACAAACACACTCTCTCATGACAGACACCCATAGGAAGAAACACACACACACACACACACACACAGGAACAAACTCACACTCTTGCTCAGGACAAATACACACAGGAACAAAATGACACTCTTGCTCACACACAGGAATAAACTACACTCTTGTTCACACACACACACAGGAACAAAATCACTCTTGCTCACAATGACAAACATACACACGCACAGGAACAAACACAGTTTTGCTCATGACAGATAAATACAAAAACAAACTCACACCCAGGAACAAACTCACACTCTTGCTCACGACAGACACACCCAGGAACTCACACTCTTGCTCACACTCAGAAACAAACTCACACTTGCTCACACACAGAAACAAACTCACACTCTTGCTCATACACAGGAACAACCACACTCTTGCTTACAATGGAAAACATACACACACAGGAACAAACACACCCTTGTTCACATGCAAAACAGGAACAAACTCACACTCTTGCTCACAATGGCAAACATACACACGCACAGGAACAACCTCACACTCCGTTTACAAACACAGGAACAAACTCACACTCTTGCTCACACACAGGAATAAAATCACACTCTTGCTCACACAGGAACAAACTCACACTCTTGCTCATAACAGACACACAGGAACAAACTCACACTCTTGCTCATGACAGACACACAAGAACAAACACACACACAGGAACAAACTCACACTTGCTCACACACACAAAAAAAAACCTCACACAGGAACAAACTCAAACACAGGAATAAAATAACACTCTTGCTCTTACACAGAAACAAACAAAGATTCACACTCACACACAGGAACAATCTAACACTCTTGCTCACACAGGAACAAACTAACACTCTTGCTAACACGCATACAGGAACTCACACACACACACACACACACACAGGAACAAACTGACACTTGCTCACATGCATACAGGAACAAACTCACAGTCTTGCTCATGACAGACACACAGGAACAAACTCACACTCTTACTCACAATTGCAAACATACAAATGTACAGGAACAAACTTACACTTTTGCTCTGACACACACAGGAACACGCTCTTGCTCACAATGACAAACATAAAATGCATAGGAACAAACACACTCTTGCTCACAAACACAGGAACCAACATCCTCTTGCTCACAAACACAGGAACAAACTCACACTTTTGTTCATGACAGACACACACAAGAACAAACTCACACACAGGAACAAACTCACACTCTTGCTCATGACAGACACACAAAGGAACATACACTCTTGCTCACACACAGGAACAAATTCACACTTGCTCACACACACAGGAACAAACTCATACTTGCTCACACACAGGAACAAACACACTCTTGCCTACAATGACAAACATACAAACGCACAGGAACAAACTCACACCCTTGTTCACACACACACAGGAACAAACTCACACTCTTGCTCTCACACAGAAACAAACTCACACTCTTGCTCATCCACAGGAACAAACGCACTCTTGCTTACAATGACAAACATACAAACACACAGGAACAAACTCACACCCTTGTTCACACACACAGGAACAAACTCACACTCTTGCTCTCACACAGAAACAAACTCACACTCTTGCTCATCCACAGGAACAAACACACACTAACAGGAACAAGCTGACACTCTTACTCACACACACAGGAACACATTTGCTCACAATGACAAACATAAAATACACAGGTAAAAGCTCACACGAACAAACTAACACTCTTACTCACAAACACAGGAACAAACACAAACACACACTCTTGCTCACAATTGCAAACATACAAATGCACAGGAACAAACTTACACTTTTGCTCTCACACACACAGGAACATGCTCTTGCTCACAATGACAAACATAAAATGCACAGGAACAAACACACTCTTGCTCACAAACACAGGAACCAACATCCTCTTGCTCACAAACACAGGAACAAACTCACACTCTTGCTCATGACAGACACACCAAGGAACTTACACTCTTGCTCACACACACACACAGGAACAACCTCACACTTGCTCACACACACACACACACACAGGAACAAATTCACACTCTTGCTCACAAACACAGGAACCAACATCCTCTTGCTCACAAACACAGGAACAAACTCACACTCTTGCTCATGACAGACACACCAAGGAACTTACACTCTTGCTCACACACACACACAGGAACAACCTCACACTTGCTCACACACACACACACACACAGGAACAAATTCACACTCTTGCTCACACACACACAGGAACAAATTCACACTCTTGCTCAAACACACACAGAAACAAACTCACACTCTTGCTCTCACACAGGAACAAACTCACACTCTTGCTCATACACAGGAACAAACTCACACTCTTGCTTACAATGACAAACATACACACGCGCAGGAACAACCTCACACTCCATTTACAAACACAGGAACAAACTCACACTCTTGCTCACAAAAAGGAATAAAATCACACTCTTGCTTACACAGGAACAAACTCACAGTCTTGCTCATAACAGATACACAAGAAAAATCTCACACTCTTGCTCATGACAGACACACAGGAACAAACACACACACAGGAACAAACTCACACTTGCTCACACAGACAAAAAAAAACCCTCACACAGGAATAAACTCTCACTCTTGCTCTCACACAGAAACAAACTCACACTCTTGCTCATCCACAGGAACAAACACACACTAACAGGAACAAGCTGACACTCTTAATCACACACAGGAACACATTTGCTCACAATGACTAACATAAAATACACAGGTAAAAGCTCACACGAACAAACTAACACTCTTACTCACAAACACAGGAACAAACACACACAAACAAACACACACTCTTGCTCACAATTGCAAACATACAAATGCAGAGGAACAAACTTACACTTTTGCTCTGACACACACAGGAACATGCTCTTGCTCACAATGACAAACATAAAATGCACAGGAACAAACACACTCTTGCTCACAAACACAGGAACCAACTTCCTCTTGCTCACAAACACAGGAACAAACTCACACTTTTGCTCACGACAGACACACACTAGAACAAACTCACACACAGGAACAAACTCACACTCTTGCTCATGACAGACACACCAAGGAACTTACACTCTTGCTCACACACACACACACACACACACACACACACACACAGGAACAACCTCACACTTGCTCACACACACACACAGGAACAAATTCACACTCTTGCTCACACACACACAGGAACAAACTCACACTCTTGCTCTCACACAGGAACAAACTCACACTCTTGCTTACAATGACAAACATACACACGCACAGGAACAACCTCACACTCCATTTACAAACACAGGAACAAACTCACACTCTTGCTCACAAAAAGGAATAAAATCACACTCTTGCTTACACAGGAACAAACTCACACTCTTGCTCATAACAGATACACAAGAACAATCTCACACTCTTGCTCATGACAGGCACACAGGAACAAACACACACACAGGAACACTCACACTTGCTCACACACATGAAAAAAACCCTCACACAGGAATAAACTCACACTCTTGCTCTCACACAGAAACAAACTCACACTCTTGCTTACAATGACAAACATACACACGCACAGGAACAACCTCACACTCCATTTACAAACACAGGAACAAACTCACACTCTTGCTCACAAAAAGGAATAAAATCACACTCTTGCTTACACAGGAACAAACTCACACTCTTGCTCATAACAGATACACAAGAACAATCTCACACTCTTGCTCATGACAGGCACACAGGAACAAACACACACACAGGAACACTCACACTTGCTCACACACATGAAAAAAACCCTCACACAGGAATAAACTCACACTCTTGCTCTCACACAGAAACAAACTCACACTCTTGCTCATCCACAGGAACAAACACACACTAACAGGAACAAGCTGACACTCTTAATCACACACAGGAACACATTTGCTCACAATGACAAACATAAAATACACAGGTAAAAGCTCACACGAACAAACTAACACTCTTACTCACAAACACAGGAACAAACACACACAAACACACACTCTTGCTCACAATTGCAAACATACAAATGCACAGGAACAAACTTACACTTTTGCTCTCACACAGAAACAAACTCACACTCTTGCTCATCCACAGGAACAAACACACACTAACAGGAACAAGCTGACACTCTTACTCACACACACAGGAACACATTTGCTCCCAATGACAAACATAAAATACACAGGTAACAGCTCACACGAACAAACTAACACTCTTACTCACAAACACAGGAACAAACACACACAAACAAACACACACAAACAAACACACACTCTTGCTCACAATTGCAAACATACAAATGCAGAGGAACAAACTTACACTTTTGCTCTGACACACACAGGAACATGCTCTTGCTCACAATGACAAACATAAAATGCACAGGAACAAACACACTCTTGCTCACAAACACAGGAACCAACTTCCTCTTGCTCACAAACACAGGAACAAACTCACACTTTTGCTCATGACAGACACACCCTATAACCAACTCACACACAGGAACAAACTCACACTCTTGCTCATGACAGACACACCAAGGAACTTACACTCTTGCTCACACACACACACACAGGAACAACCTCACACTTGCTCACACACACACACACACACACACACACACACACACACACACACACACACACACACACACACACACAGGAACAAATTCACACTCTTGCTCACACACACACAGGAACAAATTCACACTCTTGCTCACACACACACACACACAAACTCACACTCTTGCTCTCACACAGGAACAAACTCACACTCTTGCTCATACACAGGAACAAACACACTCTTGCTTACAATGACAAACATACACACGCACAAGAACAAACACATCCTTGTTCACACGCACACAGGAACAAACTCACACTCTTGCTCACAATGACAAACATACACACGCACAGGAACAACCTCACACTCCGTTTACAAACACAGGAACAAACTCACACTCTTGCTCACAAAAAGGAATAAAATCACACTCTTGCTTACACAGGAACAAACTCACACTCTTGCTCATAACAGATACACAAGAACAATCTCACACTCTTGCTTATGACAGACACACAGGAACAAACACACACACAGGAACAAACTCACACTTGCTCACACACACGAAAAAACTCACACTCTTGCTCTCACACAGAAACAAACTTAGATTCACACACACACAGGAACAATCTAACACTTGCTCACACAGGAACAAACTAACACTCTTGCTCACATGCATACAGGAACAAACTCACACTCTTGCTCACACGCACACAGGAACCAACTCTCACTCTTGCTCACAATGACAAACATACACACGCACAGGAACAACCTCACACTCCGTTTACAAACACAGGAACAAACTCACACTCTTGCTCACACACAGGAATAAAATCACACTCTTGCTCATAACAGACACACAGGAACAAACTCACACTCGTGCTCATGACAGACACACAGGAACAAACACACACACACAGGAACAAACTCACACAAAAAAAACTCTCACACAGGAACAAACACACACAGGAATAAAATCACACTCTTGCTCTCACACAGAAACAAACTTAGATTCACACTCACACATAGGAACAATCTAACACTCTTGCTCACACGCATACAGGAACAAACTCACAGTCTTGCTCATGACAGACGCATAGGAACAAACTCACACTCTTGCTCACACGCACACAGGAACAAACTCACACTCTTGCTCACAATTGCAAACATACAAATGCACAGGAACAAACTTACACTTTTGCTCTCACACACACAGGAACACGCTCTTGCTCACAATGACAAACATAAAATGCACATGAATAAACATCCTCTTGCTCACAAACACAGGAACAATCTCACACTTTTGCTCATGACAGACACACACAGGAACAAACTCACACACAGGAACAAACTCACACTCTTGCTTATGACAGACACACCCAGGAACTCACACTTGCTCACACACACACACACACACACACACACACACAGGAACAAACTCACACCCTTGCTCATCCACAGGAGCAAACACACTCTTGCTTACAATGACCAACATACAAACGCACAGGAATAAACTCACACCCTTGTTCACACACACACAGGAACAAACTCACACTCTTACTCTCACACAGGAACACACTCACACTCTTGCTCATCCACAGGAACAAACACACACTAACAGGAACAAGCTGACACTCTTACTCACACACACAGGAACACACTTGCTCAAAATGACAAACATAAAATGCACAAGAAAAAACTCACACTTGCTCACTCGAACAAACTCATAAACACAGGAACAAACACACACAAACTCACACTCTTGCTCACAAACACAGGAACAAACTCATACTTGCTCACACACACAGGAACAAATTCACACTCTTGCTCACACACATACAAAGAAACAGACTCACACTCTTGCTCTCACACAGGAACAAACTCACACTCTTGCTCATACACAGGAGCAAACACACTCTTGCTTACAATGACAAACATACATATGCACAGGAACAAACACACCCTTGTTCACACACACACACAGGAACAAACTCACACTCTTGCTCCCAATGACAAACATACACACGCACAGGAACAACCCCGCACTCCGTTTACAAACACAGGAACAAACTCACACTGTTGCTCACACACAGGAATAAAATCACACTCTTGCTCACACAAGAACAAACTCACACTCTTGCTCATGACAGACACACAGGAACAAACACACACACAGGAACAAACTCACACTTGCTCACACACAAAAAAACCCTCACACAGGAATAAACTCACACACACAGGATAAAATCACACTCTTGCTCTCACACAGAAACAAACTTAGATTCACACTCACACACAGGAACAATCTAACACAGGAACAAACTAACACTCTTGCTCACATGCATACAGGAACAAACTCGCACACACACACACACACACACACACACAGAAACAAACTCACACTCTTGCTCTCACACAGGAACAAACTCACACTCTTGCTCACAATGACAAACATACACACGCACAAGAACAAACACATCCTTGTTCACACGCACACAGGAAAAAACTCACACTCTTGCTCACAATGACAAACATACACACGCACAGGAACAACCTCACACTCTGTTTACAAACACAGGAACAAACTCACACTCTTGCTCACAAAAAGGAATAAAATCACACTCTTGCTTACACAGGAACAAACTCACACTCTTGCTCATAACAGATACACAAGAACAATCTCACACTCTTGCTCATGACAGACACACAGGAACAAACACACACACAGGAACAAACTCACACTTGCTCACGCACACGAAAAAAACCCTCACACAGGAATAAACTCACACTCTTGCTCTCACACAGAAACAAACTTAGATTCACACACACACAGGAACAATCTAACACTTGCTCACACAGGAACAAACTAACACTCTTGCTCACATGCATACAGGAACAAACTCACCCTCTTGCTCACACGCACACAGGAACAAACTCACACTCTTGCTCACAATGACAAACATACACACGCACAGGAACAACCTCACACTCAGTTTACAAACACAGGAACAAACTCACACTCTTGCTCACACACAGGAATAAAATCACACTCTTGCTCATAACAGACACACAGGAACAAACTCACACTCTTGCTCATGACAGACACACAGGAACAAACACACACACAGGAACAAACTCACACAAAAAAAACTCTCACACAGGAACAAACACACACAGGAATAAAATCACTCTCTTGCTCTCACACAGAAACAAACTTAGATTCACACTTACACACAGGAACAATCTAACACTCTTGCTCACACAGGAACAAACTAACACTCTTGCTCACACGCATACAGGAACAAACTCACAGTCTTGCCCATGACAGACGCATAGGAACAAACTCACACTCTTGCTCACACTCACACAGGAACAAACTCACACTATTGCTCACAATTGCAAACATACAAATGCACAGGAACAAACTTACACTTTTGCTCTCACACACACAGGAACACGCTCTTGCTCACAATGACAAACATAAAATGCACATGAACAAACACACTCTTGCTCACAAACACAGGAACAAACATCCTCTTGCTCACAAACACAGGAACAATCTCACACTCTTGCTTATGACAGACACACCCAGGAACTCACACACACACACACACACACACAGGAACAAACTCACACCCTTGCTCATCCACAGGAACAAACACACTCTTGCTTACAATGACAAACATAAAAATGCACAGGAATAAACTCACACCCTTGTTCACACACACACAGGAACAAACTCACACTATTACTCTCACACAGGAACACACTCACACTCTTGCTCATCCACAGGAACACACACATACTAACAGGAACAAGCTGACACTCTTACTCACACACACAGGAACACACTTGCTCAAAATGACAAACATAAAATGCACAGGAAAAAACTCACACTTGCTCACCCGAACAAACTCATAAACACAGGAACAAACACACACAAACTCACACTCTTGCTCACAAACACAGGAACAAGCTCATACTTGCTCACACACACAGGAACAAATTCACACTCTTGCTCACACACATACAAAGAAACAAACTCACACTCTTGCTCTCACACAGGAACAAACTCACACTCTTGCTCATACACAGGAACAAACACACTCTTGCTTACAATGACAAACATACATATGCACAGGAACAAACACACCCTTGTTCACACACACACACACACACACACACACACACAGGAACAAACTCACACTCTTGCTCCCAATGACAAACATACACACGCACAGGAACAACCTCGCACTCTGTTTACAAACACAGGAACAAACTCACACTCTTCCTCACACACAGGAATAAAATCACACTCTTGCTCCAACAAGAACAAACTCACACTCTTGCTCATGACAGACACACAGGAACAAACACACACACAGGAACAAACTCACACTTGCTCACACACAAAAAAAAAACCTCACAAAGGAATAAACTCACACACACAGGATAAAATCACACTCTTGCTCTCACACAGAAACAAACTTAGATTCATACTCACACACAGGAACAATCTAACACAGGAGCAAACTAACACTCTTGCTCACATGCATACAGGAACAAACTCACACACACACACACACACACACACACACACACACATACACACACACACAGGAACAAACTAACACTCTTGCTCACACGCATAAAGGAACAAACTCACAGTCTTGCACATGACAGACATACAGGAACAAATTCACAGTCTTGCTCATGACAGACACACAGGAACAAACTCACACTCTTGCTCACAATGACAAACATACAGACACACACAACCTCACTCCGTTTACAAACACAGGAACAAACTCACACTCTTGCTCACACACAGGAATAAAATCACACTCTTGTTCACACAGGAACAAACTCACACTCTTGTTCATAACAGATACACAGGAACAAACTCACACTCTTGCTCATGACAGACACACAGGAACAAACACACACACAGGAACAAACTCACACTTGCTCACAAACATGAAAAAAAAAAACTCACACAGGAACAAACTCACACACACACACACAGGAACAAACTAACACTCTTGCTCACACGCATACAGGAACAAACTCACAGTCTTGCTCATGACAGACACACAGGAACAAACTCACACTCTTGCTCACAATTGCAAACATACAAATGCACAGGAACAAACTTACACTTTTGCTCTCACACACACAGGAACACGCTGTTGCTCACAATGACAAACATAAAATGCACAGGAACAAACACACTCTTGCTCACAAACACAGGAACAAACATCCTCTTGCTCACAAACACAGGAACAAACTCACACTCTTGCTCATGACAGACACACCCAGGAACTTACACTCTTGCTTGCTCACACACACACACAGGAACAAACGCACTCTTGCTCACACACACAGGAACAAACTCATACTGGCTCACACACACACAGGAACAAACTCACACTCTTGCTCTCACATAGGAACAAACTCACACTCTTGCTTATCCACAGGAACAAACACACACTAACAGGAACAAGCTGACACTCTTACACACAAAGGAACACACTTGCTCACAATGACAAACATAAAATGCACAGGAAAAAACTCACACTTGCTCACACGAACAAACTCATACTCTTACTCACAAACACAGGAACAAACACACACAAACTCACACTCTTGCTCACAAACACAGGAACAAACTCACACTTGCGCACACACACACACACACACATACACACACAGGAACAAATTCACACTCTTGCTCACAATGACAAACATACACAGGAACAAACTTACACTTTTGCTAACACACAGATATGAACAAACAAACACAGGCACGCTGGAACAAACTCACACTCTTGCTCACACAGGAACACACTCACACTCTTGCTCATCCACAGGAACAAACACACACTAACAGGAACAAGCTGACACTCTTACTCACACACACAGGAACACACTTGCTCAAAATGACAAACATAAAATGCACAGGAAAAAACTCACACTTGCTCACCCGAACAAACTCATAAACACAGGAACAAACACACACAAACTCACACTCTTGCTCACAAACACAGGAACAAACTCATACTCTTGCTTACAATGACAAACATACATATGCACAGGAACAAACACACCCTTGTTCACACACACACACACAGGAACAAACTCACACTCTTGCTCCCAATGACAAACATACACACGCACAGGAACAACCTCACACTCTGTTTACAAACACAGGAACAAACTCACACTCTTGCTCACACACAGGAATAAAATCACACTCTTGCTCACACAAGAACAAACTCACACTCTTGCTCATGACAGACACACAGGAACAAACACACACACAGGAACAAACTCACACTTGCTCACACACAAAAAAAACTCACACAGGAATAAACTCACACACACAGGATAAAATCACACTCTTGCTCTCACACAGAAACAAACTTAGATTCACACTCACACACAGGAACAATCTAACACAGGAACAAACTAACACTCTTGCTCACATGCATACAGGAACAAACTCGCACACACACACACACACAGGAACAAACTAACACTCTTGCTCACACGCATACAGGAACAAATTCACAGTCTTGCTCATGACAGACACACAGGAACAAACTCACACTCTTGCTCACAATGACAAACATACAGACACACACAAGCTCACACTCTGTTTACAAACACAGGAACAAACTCACACTCTTGCTCATAACAGATACACAGGAACAAACTCACACTCTTGCTCATGACAGACACACAGGAACAAACACACACACAGGAACAAACTCACACTTGCTCACACACATGAAGAAAAAAAAACACACAGGAACAAACTCACACACACACAGGAACAAACTAACACTCTTGCTCACACGCATACAGGAACAAACTCACAGTCTTGCTCATGACAGACACACAGGAACAAACTCACACTCTTGCTCACAATTGCAAACATACAAATGCACAGGAACAAACTTACACTTTTGCTCTCACACACACAGGAACACGCTGTTGCTCACAATGACAAACATAAAATGCACAGGAACAAACACACTCTTGCTCATAAACACAGGAACAAACATCCTCTTGCTCACAAACACAGGAACAAACTCACACTCTTGCTCTTGACAGACACACCCAGGAACTTACACTCTTGCTTGCTCACACACACACACAGGAACAAACGCACTCTTGCTCACACACACAGGAACAAACTCATACTGGCTCACACACACACAGGAACAAACTCACACTCTTGCTCTCACACAGGAACAAACTCACACTCTTGCTTATCCACAGGAACAAACACACACTAACAGGAACAAGCTGACACTCTTACACACACAGGAACACACTTGCTCACAATGACAAACATAAAATGCACAGGAAAAAACTCACACTTGCTCACACGAACAAACTCACACTCTTACTCACAAACACGAGAACAAACACACACAAACTCACACTCTTGCTCACAAACACAGGAACAAACTCACACTTGTGCACACACACACACACAGGAACAAATTCACACTTGCTCACAATGACAAACATACTCAGGAACAAACTTACACTTTTGCTAACACACAGATATGAACAAAACACAAGCACACTGGAACAAACTCACACTCTTGCTCACACAGGAACAAACTCACACTTGCTCACACACACAGGAACAAGCTGACACTCTTTTTTTTTTTTTAACTTTATTTATAACAAAGACAAAAAGGTCCATTACATACATGACCATTCAGAGTAAAATATGTTTGTTTCACAAAATCCATCATAACAATAGGCATATTTAGGATATCTCGTAACAAGATCATTGGTTTGCCATGTAGAGGTAAGGATCCAATCTGTCTATACATTTTTGTTTTTACATAAAAGAAACAAACAAAACAGTACATAGAAGAAACAAAATAAAACAGAAAACATGCATAAACACATATATAAATATATCTGTATAACACTTACCCGGAGTGCCTCCAGCTCACCCCCCAGAGACCAGCGGAAACCATCTTTGTGTTTACATAGGGATCTGGTTGGTTCTAGCCATTAGATAGACACCAGTTACCTCTGAGGTTCTCATTCAAAATATAAGTACTGCTTCTAAATGGGAAAATGACACTATCTCTAACACTGATTGGTAAAAATAGTAAATAAGCCTCCCATTTATGCAGAAATCTCTTAATTCATGTTTCTGTGTCCCCTTTCGTGTCTGCCTGTTCAATCAGCATTTGAGTGTGTATTTTACTAAGTAACTGTTGAAAGGGAGGGGTCCTCCTGTCACCCCACCTTGTCAAAATAATCTACTTAGCTAGCATCAGTACTGTGGTTATAAAAATGTCAGACTTATATACTCTGTCTCCAGATATCAAAAAAATCACATGCTGTGCTGTAAGCGTCACTTGTTGTTTCGTCAACCTTGTTAACCAGTAGGAGATTCTATGCCAGTATTTTATTAGTTTGGGACAACCCCATAGTAAATGAGTCCAGTCAGGATGTAGGTATCTACACTTGTTACAAATGTTCTCGGCTCCCGGAACCCATTTAGAACGAAGGTTGGGGGTGATATAAGATTGATGTACGAGTTTCATATATGTCTCCCTCAGCGTCGCAGAGATTGTGCTAATATGTATCTTCCGAAAACTGGCCTTGAGGAGATCAGAGTCCACCAGTAAATCTTTGTGACTTGACCATTTTTTCAAAATCCCCTGCAAAATGGGGTCTTCAATGTGTCTAAGGAATAGGTCATAGGTATATGAGATCCTATAAGAACCCAACTTGGCTAGAGTGCATAACTTGTCAATGGCAGAAGGATCGCTAGTTAACCGCTTGTCTGATATTAGTTTATATAAGTAGTGTCTACACTGGAAGTAAGCGAACCTATGTGAGTTAGGGAGATCCTGTATATTTTGAAACTCTTGAAAGGAAATAATTTCCAAAGTTAATGGGTTAAACATTCGATGAAGCCTGGTAAGATGTTTCCGCTGCCAGGCGGCAAACACCTCCGTTGTATAGCCCAGTAGAAAATGTAGGTTACCCTGAAAAGGTAAATACTTACTCACCAAATTCTGTACCCCTGTACATATCTTGGACCATGCCCTCAGGGGATCCCTAAATAATATATGGGATTGTAAATGTTGGGGAAGAGAGTTAAAAGCTGCATGGGGCAAAAAAGCCAGGTGTATCCGCCAGGGATGGTGAAATAATTGTTTCCCACTAGCCAGTCCAACACAATTTTGGACAAGGCGGCTCAGTTGTACCAGAGAATATTTGGGAGATGAAGCCCACCCCCCGACAAAGGCATAAATAGGGAGGATTTGTTTATTTTATGTTTTTTTACCTTGCCAGATAAAGTGTTCGAGGGATGTCTGAAGTGAATCAGAGTCTCTTTGTGTCAAAAGTAGTGGCAGCATCTGAAGTGGGTAAAGGAGCTTAGGTAGAGCAACCATCTTAAACAGATGGATCCTGTCTGACAGGGATAAAGGAAGTTTCGCCCAGTGTAAAAGCATTTGTTTTATATTTGTGATGGTATAAGTGAGGTTAAAGTTATACAACTTGGAGGGGTTAACATGTATTCGGATCCCCAAATATTTTAAAAAAACCTCCGTAACCCTAAGACCTGTATCTGTCAATATGGTGTTATAGGAGTTCTGCAACCAGGTAACTTCGGACTTATCAATATTGATTTTATAGCTTGAAAAGGAGCCGAAATTCTGGATAATGTCTAAGAGAGGTTGTAAGTTATTATGAGGATTACCCACAAATAATAGTAAGTCGTCCGCATAAAGTGACAAGTGGTGTTTTTGGCCAAGAATATCAAGGCCCTCAGAGTGCTGTCTGATGTATGAAGCTAGGGGCTCTATGGCTAAATCAAACAACAGAGGGGAAAGGGGGAAACCTTGTCTGGTACCCCTCTGCAGTCTAAATGGGGGGGAAAGCCCACCATTCACTACCAGGGAGGCCGTGGGATTACTGTACAGTCTTTGAAGGAAATCAGAGATGTTTCCGGTGATTCCAAATTGTGATGTGATTGCCAGTGTTTTCCTGATATTAATTACTGAGGATCTGTCCTTAACAAAGCAAGTTTGATCCGCATGGACAACAGAAGGCAAGACTCCAGCTAGCCGGTCCGCTAGGATCTTTGTCAATAACTTGTAATCCCCATTAAGTAGGGAAATTGGGCGATATGACGAGGTTTGGGTGGGGTCCCTATCAGGCTTGGGTATCAAACATATGTTCGCCTCTGAAAAGCGACTGTCTATCTGTGCAGAGCCCCTCAGGTATGCCGAGTATAGAGAAGATAATGTGGGAGCAATCTCTTCTCCTAGCAATTTAAAATATTCTGAGGGTAGCCCATCAGGGCCCGGGGCCTTTCCTAATTTGCTATTCTTAATGGCTCTAATTACCTCTTGAACCTGTATAGGGGTGTTGAGAAATGATTTCTGCTCTTTGGAGATAGTGGGGAGCTTCACCGAGACCCAGAACTTCTGCTTTGCCTCATGGTTAATTGTCTGACTAGTATATAGAGCTGTGTACTATTGCACAAATTCTGCCATACTTTCTTTAGTATTAGAGGTCAGGTTAGACTGGGAAGTAATGGCTGTTATATAAGATTTAGGCCGATATGTGTTTACCAGTTTGGCTAGTAATTTGCCAGACTTGTTGCCGTGTCTGTAAAATGTGCCTTGTCTATGTATGTTAAACTTAATATCCTGTTGAGCTAGAAAAGTGTCTCTAGACTGTTTAAGATCGTAATACGTTTTTTTGGACACGGGTAGGGTCTGAGAGGTAGTTATTGTAAGCGGCAGTGAGTTGTGAAAGAAACTGGTTATCTATCTTTTTGTTATTTTTGTTATAGTGGGCTGTAAATGAAGTGATGTGACCCCTCATCACCGCTTTAGAGGCATGCCAAAACAAATCAGGAGTAGCCCTGTGGAGGTCATTGTCAGAAGCATAGTGTAGCCAGGAGGATTTTAGATGTTGGCGAAATTTTACATTGTTATAAAGGTATGAAGGGAATCTCCATGATTTCTCCAAGGCTTTCTTCGGTGAAGTCTCTCCCATCTGGGTTCCGTGCCCTCCAGACATCAGTCAGGGTCAGTGCCTCCTTGAATGAGTTAATTAAAGGTTGTTCCCTTTTGTGTGTCGATAAATGCTTTTTTGTAGTTTCCATTGTTGCGGGGTCTTTAAATCTATCTAGGGGCAGAGCTTGGGCCATATTAAAGTCCCCTCCCATTATGATAGGACCATTGTATACCGATAGCTTTGCCAGCAAGGCCGACCAGAATTCCGAGTTGAATTCATTTGGGCCGTAAACATTACAAATAGTATATGTGATTGTATTGACATGTAAAAGTGAGATTATATATCTGCCCTTCTGGTCCAACTCCGTCTGTGAAAATGATATTGAGAGACCCTTCCTAACTAAAATGGCCACTCCTCTCTTCCTATCCTCAGATGGAGAATAAAAGATCTGTCCTACCCAGCGTATTTTTAATTTCTCATGTTCCTCTGCTGTTAATTTAGTTTCTTGTAGCAACGCTACGTCTGTGTGTAAGGAATCTAGGTGTCATAAGATAATGCTTCTCTTTGCAGGTGAAGTGATTCCACCTACATTCCATGATGTTATCTTAATGGGGAAGACCATAGGTAGGATGTAGGGAAGTTATGCGCTGGCGTGCTATTTGAGTAGGGTTTAAGTGTGCAGAGAGTCTCTTGCTAATGATCTGTACAGTAGGAGTGGGTGCTCTATAGTGAACATGTAAGGGGACGAGAAGCCCTCTGAAACAAACCAGGCCCATAGCAAAACTCACTGTTAGAAGGGATGGCCAGTCGTCTTTCACAAGATAGTAGCCTGCTGGGGATGTAGCTGGAGGCCCCCGAGGATCCAGGTGGTAGCGGCTGAAAAAGAGACATATCAATACAACGAAAACCTGTCCTTATCTGCCACAGGGTAACTAATTCAGAGATAGAAGACAGCTGAACAGAACAAAAATCCCTGAATACTCATAGGTAGAACCTCAGCCTGTATAGGTGCACAAAGGGGACACATCAGCATATTGTCAGACAATAAACGAGGCAAAAGGAAGACCATTTTAGAAGTAGGGCTAAGGTTATGTGTTGGGGGTAATAGCTCACCCTAGGAGCCAATACAAGGGGGGATGAATGTGCGTTAGGTAGGCTGACCATATTTCCTTGAGACAAAAACGGGACATTGAGCGGTCAAAAACGGGACAGGGTTATTATCTTTATTTATATGGAAAAAGTAAGATTTTAACAAAAGTTAACTTTTATGACATGAATTTAAACTATTGAGCCAACAATTATCCTTCAGTGACAAAAGAACTCATACAAAAAATTTTAGGTAGACATAGAGCTAGAGGGGGACTGTATTTCATCATGATTGTACCATGAATATTTGTCTGATGAAACAAATTTACACAGCAAATTTCGGTCTTTCAACACCATACACTTTTCACACTCCATGGGCTGATGTATCATGTATATGAAATTATTTTTACTTTAAATTTGATGCACACAGAAAATTGGCAAATCTATATAAAAATAAAGCACAAATGTTCTGACTTATAAAGACACCCTATAAAATGCTTTTTATTATAACTGTTGTTAAGGGAAATAAAATTACTTATCCAATAACTATTCTAAAGACGAAGGTTCCCTCCATTAGATCACAACCATCATGTCCCCCCCCCACAATATTCATTAATATTAATATATATTATGGAACTTGTCTCAGACTCATTGTCACTTTTAAACAGATGGATACCCAAGTCAAATTTGTTGTTTAAACAAAGAAAATCAAAGAGAACATGCTTATATAATAAGAAGAGCTGATCCTGAAGCTTGTGAACAAAAGTATTACAATTTAATTTATCATACAAACAACAAACATGCTTTAAAAAAAGTGAGATTATCCTATGTTGTCAAGGCAAATTCCCCCATGTTAACTGATTTTAAAGGGTAAAAGCCTCTGAACTTGCGTTTGGTTTGAATATTTGGATAGTAGTTGTCGATTTTTTTTTAGCTGAGTTGCCCAAAATCATTGGTACACATGTAAATGCTGGAAGAACTGATAAAAATGTGGAACTACATAGTTACTTGATAATAACCGTTATTTTATAATGTCTGTACTACAACCAGCACTGCAGCAACATAATAATAATAAGCATATGATATAATAAATGACAATTTAATTTAATTGATTGACAGGCACAGGCACTGGTCTTACCTTGACCGTGCACATTTCTTGCAGAAGCTGAAGTTCAGAACATAGACTGTAGACAGTTGAATTGATCTACTTCCAGACCAGACCATAACACTAGTTTGTATGTTCACTTCACACGTCTGTGACACAAACAAGAAGAAGATGGCAACAAGAATTATCTCTCTGGTGTCTGGTGATGGTCAGGTCAGCCTATAATTCGGATGATGGTGAGGCAGCGGCTAAAGGCAGATGATTGATCATCACATCAGATCCAGATGATGACTGACTGAATCTCAGATATTTTTAGTCCAACTCCTGCCGGCCCCTGTGCTGAGCCTGTCCTGAGTGTAAGTTACCAGTAAAGTATTGGCACTACTGCAGCTGAGCTAACTAGTAATCTAACTTCCCTCACGCTGACCAGTGACCAGTCTCCTTCCTAGGCTCAGTCTGAAAGCTCACGACTGAGTACTGACCTGCTGTCACTGACTCTTTATAGGCACCTATCAATGACACGCCCCTAATTTTGAAGAGCGCGGATGGCATAGACTGCTAAGACTGCATGAAGACTGCATGCTGTGGAACATGTGGGCACGGCCACCCAACCCCAACCCGGCTGCAGTTAAAAAAAAATAAAAAAATAGTTTTTTAAAAAACTTTAAAAGTGTTGTGTGTGCAATAAAAAATTACACTTGCGCTGCCCGCACGGTCTGATAACCCTCAAAACGGGACAAAATGACTATTAATAAAGAAACGACGGGACAGGGGAAAAAACATAAAATAACGGTACTGTCCCTTTCAAAACGGGACGTATGGTCAGCCTAGCGTTAGGGGACAAGGGATCCCATGCCTCCCCAACAGGGAAGGTTAAGTTAGTGGTCGTCTCAGGCCTTAGAGGCGCCTTATAATATAAGAGAGACATATTTGTGAAGGGGTAAGAGCCCCAAGAACCAGTGACTTCCTGTGTGAACCTAAAAGGAAAACAATTAGCTAAGTAGAGGGATATTACCTTTTGTGGGCGGCAAGGGGTAAATAACAGTGTGGAAACTACTGCAAAATGGCATTTATGGATATAAGGACAACATGTCAATAAAAAGCTTGTTAAACATTTCGTGCTCCAGGCATGTATCGAGTCAAAGCTCGAGGAGGTAGATCGGTTACCTTGGGCTAAAGAGTCAAACCTGTTAAAAGCTATTAGTTTGTGGGTGAGGACATTTAAATGTGTGTGAGAAATGAGCATTAATTGTAACACTACCTGAAAAAGGAAAATATCATACATTTTATGACAAAAATATTGGCCATGGCCTGAGATACAAACACATAGTAAGGAAAGCATGTCAGCCATTGTCCTGTCTCCTCTCAGATGTCAGATAGGCCTGCGCTGCCGCAGGCGTGTGAAAAATCTTGGGTCTAGAAGGCGTTTGCAGCTTTAGTTTGGCTGGATACAGGAGAGCAAATCGCAGCCCTTGTTCATGGAAAAGAGAGCAAACGTAAGTCTTTACGTTGCTTGGTAACTTCTGCGGAAAAGTCCTGGAAAAGTAGGAGGCGATGATCCTCATATTTAAGTTCTTTTGCGGCTCTGTAGGCCCTTAAAATGGCAACTTTATCCTGGTAATTTAAGCATTTAAAGATGACTTGGCGAGGTTTCTCTCTTGAGTTTCCTAGATGTCTGTCTGGGCCGATGCGATGAGCTCTTTCGATGTCGAGAGGCTGATACTCTTGAGACATGCCCAAGAGTGTAGGGAGGGTAGAGGCTGCAAAATCAAGTAGGTCTTTATCTCTAACAGATTCTGGCACCCCTACAATGCGTAGATTGTTTCGCCTACTGCGATTTTCTAAATCCTCCACCTTTTCTTGTAAATACTGGTTTTGCTTTAATAGGTTTCTTAAGGATACTTCAGATTCCTATTGCCTGTCCTCTACTCCAGAAATTCTCTGCTCCGCGGTCGTGAGGCGGGTGGAAAACAATCGTACTTTGCTAGTTAGCGTGTCTTCCCCCGCCTGTAGAGTGTCCATCTTAGGCAGGAAGAAAGCTTTAAGTTCTTGTAGTAAACTATTATGATCGCCTGAGGGGCTCCCCTCACCCTCCTGATGGGAACTGTGTGCATGATTTTCCGCGGCAAGTTTTTGCCTTTTCTCCTGCGTTTTTGATCTGCAACTCATATTGTCTGTCCCAGGTTGGGATAACCTATGAAAGCATTTGTCAACTTTCATAGAATATAATGCTGGGGGGACAGTGTAAATGTAATATATGTTTTGCAGGTTGTTGGGGATCCAAGCCCCCAAAAAATTGCCAACAGGATATAAGTCAGCCTTGAATAAGCATTGAGTTCACTTTTCTGCTAGTAAGTAGGTGTGATATCTTGATCAGGCCTCTAGATGGCGTAGTTCACACACTATAGGAGTTGTAGCAGGTGAAAAACCAGCACTGTACATGCACAAACAGTGAAAGGAAAAGGAGACAATCTGTAATCTTCAGAATATGTATGTTCTTTTTAGGAGAGAGCTCCTTTCTCCCCCTTTGACTTTCAATAAACAGTGAATACACAGGAAACAAAATCAAGTCTCTGTTGAAGTATGTATATAGCCAGTAAAATCCGTTCCTAAACAGACTTTCCAGGGAGATCACTGCAGTAAATCACAGCAGGGTTAATAGTTGGGCTATAATATAGTCTCTTGTATTTATTTGTCACCCACTGCTTGTCTAATATGGAGAGTGACCTCAGTGATGTGAGCTTTAAACTTGTCCTGGGTTACTGATGCATCTTTACCTGCCCTTGGTGGATCCTAGCTCCTACTATGCTTAAGTTTCTCCACAGTAACTTTTAATAATGAAGGGGTCTGTGAGTCAGATGAGCCTGGCGTGTGCTTTGTGCGGCTAATACTTTTCACCCTACACATGTGAAGATTCCGGATAGTCCCCTCCGTGTCACAGGACACATGCGATGCCTCTAGGGGATATTTCAACAAGTCTGCGGTGGTAGCTGGGGCAAGGCTCGCCGGAGCCGTTTACAAGATGGCGCCCGTTCGCGCCTTTACTTCTCTCCTCCCGGGGACCAGGACAGATTGTAGTGCCCTACGTGCTTGGCGATCAGCCAGGTGATGTCCGGAGTAAAGGACACCTCAGCCCTAGGAGCAAAAAAAGCTTTTATTTGATACGAGTGACAGAGCTCTCTGCTGCTGCCCAATTGCTCTGCCCACCGGAAGTCACAAGCTGACACTCTTACTCACACACACAGGAACATGCTCTTGCTCACAATGACAAACATAAAATGCACACGAACAAACTCACACTTTTGCTCACAAACACAGGAACAAACATACTCTTGCACACAAACACAGGAACAAACTCACACAGTAACAAACTCATACTCTTGCACACACAAAGGAACAAACTCGCACTCTTGCTCACAATAACAAACATACACACTCACAGGAACAAACTCACACTCCGCTTACAAACACAGGAAGAAACTCAAACTCTTGCTCACACAAATGAATAAAATCACACTCTTGCTCACACAGGAACAAACTCACACTCTGGCTCATGACACACACAGGAACAAACTCCCACTCTGGCTCATGACACACACAGGAACAAACTCCCACTCTGGCTCATGACACACACAGTAACAAACACACTCTTGCTCATGACACACACAGGAACAAACTCACACTTGCTCACACACATACAAAAAAAACTCACACTTGCTCTCACACAGGAACAAACTCACACTTTTGCTCACCCACAGGAATTAACTTAGATTCACACACACACACAGGAACAAACTAACACTCTTGCTCACACAGGAACACATTTACACTCTTGCTCACAAACATACAGGAACAAACTCACACTCTTGCTCATGACAGACACACAGGTACAAACTCACACTTGCTCACACACACACTGGAACAAACTCACACTCTTGCTCACACACAGGAATTAACTTAGATTCACACACACACACACACACACACACACACACACACACACACACACACACACACACAGGAACAAACTAACACTCTTGCTCACACAGGAACAAATTCACACTTGCTCACAAGCATACAGGAACAAACTCACACTCTTGCTCATGACAGACACACAGGTACAAACTCACACTTGCTCACACACACACAGGAACAAACTCACACTCTTGCTCTCACACAGGAACAAACACACTCTTCCTCACAATGACAAACAAAGATAAGAACAAACTTACACTTTCGCTCACACACAGATACGAACAAACACACACACAGTAACAAGCTCACACTCTTGTTCACACACAGGAACAAACACACTCTTGCTCACACGCACTCTGGAACAAACTCACACTCTTGCCCACACACACAAACAGGAATCAGTAATCAACTTTTAGATATTACTCTCGATGGAGATATATTATCTGGTAATATTATTACCAGGTTGTAGCAAAAACCAATCGCGTGTAATACCTTACTCCATAATAAAAGTGCCCATCCCAAGCATGTCTTCAAGGGCATTCCCAAAGGAAAATGTCTAAGGGCTAGGAAGATTTGTAGTACTGAGTCTGATTTTGAGAAGGAAAGTGCAAACATTGAAGGAAGATTGATTGAGAGGGGATATCAACCTAAAATGGTTAAGAATGTGGCTAAGGAAGTAACAAGGAGGGATAGGAGGAAGACCTTAATGCATGGCAAAACTAAAAAAAATACAGATGAACGTACTCTATTTTTCACACGGTATTCTTCAGAGTTTTATGAAATTTGTAACATCTTAAAAAAAAAAATACTTCCTCATGCTATACGGGGACAAGGATTTAAGAACCACTGTAGAACAAGGGTTTAAATGTGCTTATTCTAGAAATTTTACCCTGGGTAATATTCTTTCTCCTAGCCAGCTCCCCCAAAAAGATTGTACCACTACGTGGCTTAGTGTAAATGGAACATACAAGTGTGGAGGTGCTAGATGTAAGGCTTGTGATTACCTTATAGAAAAGAAGGCAATCTCCAGCAGTGAGCAAAGTGACTTTTATTTTTGAACACAGGTCAACCTGTGTTCAAAAATAAAAGTCACTTTGCTCACTGCTGGAGATTGCCTTCTTTTACTTGAATTGTTTGGGCTTGGTCAGCCCTCTCCGTGCACTAGTGAATAGTGGGTGCTGTATCCATCTCTATTCATTTGAAGCATTACCTTATAGAAGGCAGAGGTTTTTCTTCATGTGTTACACATCAGACCTTGGAATCTAAAGGATGTATAAAGTGCTCTACATCTTACGTTGTGTACCTCATTGAATGCACATCATTGTCAATATGTAGATATGACTACAAGGGACATTTGGACTCGGATCCGTGAACACCTTGGATATATAAAATATTATAAATTGTGTTCTGCGTTATCACGCCATTTCCTTGAGGTACACTGCAGGGATTTTGGAGCATTCAAATGGTGAGCTATTGAGGCCATCAGGCAACCACTAAGAGAGGGGAACAAGGATGCCCTTCTGGCAAAACAAGAAGCCTTTTGGATTTTCAAATTGAAAACCCAGGTTCCTGATGGCTTCAACTCTTGAGTACGACATTATAAACCATTGGTTGGTAAATAAGTTTATGTTTGTCATATAGCTATGTTGTGATTTCTAAATATATAAAGTATTGCCATTTCATTGACATAACAATGCTATTTTTCTATAATGGTGATGTTACTCTGCTATATGAATCATTATGTTCGCTATTTGTTTATTTATTCTCTAGTTCCTTGCACCCTTTACACATGAATGACTATTTATTAGTACTCGTTGACTGTACAAACATGGAATGTTTTGAATTCTATGAATTAAGGTCTTATGAGTACAGGTTTTCTCACACCTGGCCACTTAGATTTGTGTCTACAGGCATATCATCTTGATGCAGTGCAAAGGCATTTGTACCATAATGAAATAGGGCAGCCAGTATATACATATAATCTATGTTGTTATATATCTTTACCAAAGACTACTACAGGGTATAATAGCTATACAGGGACTATGACCCTGTCTGAGGCAGTTTGCTTCCATACGGCTTCTATGTGAATACCAGTGGTGTGTTTGCACTCTATAATAGTTAAGATCTGAACACTTCTTTTTAATATATCTACTTTTGTTCTGCATCAACTATATATGCCTAATGGTTTTGTATCTTGTATTCTTTATATATTTGTAACGTCATTTCAGTGCCGCCACCAACTTTCAAATAATATATATATATATATATATATATATATATATATATATATAGCTAGAAGTCAGTGAGAAAGGCACTCCATATAAAATGTGGCAACTTCCAGGGTGCACTTCGAGGAGATCATCGAATATATATGTAGGAAAAAAGGCACTCACTGGTTCAAAGTAAAAAATAACATTTAATAGTTCAAGTTAAAAATGCATGACGTTTCGGAGGCATTCCACCCCCTTTATCAAATGCAAAATACAGACAGTTTGAATGTACAAAAAACGATTAACATATACATTACCCCTTCACCTTAAATAACCCTGTGGCATCTGATGGCGCCAAGCCGCAATCGCGGCTTGCATGGTGCTAAACCGGAAGTCATATGACCGGAAATCGCGTCATCCACGTGAACCACGTGGTGACGTCGGTTGTCATGGTGACAACTGTTTGTTGTCTGACGATATTCTCAGACAATAAGGAAATGTCTATCAACAGGGTACAAATATTTATGTTAAACAATAACAAAGAAATCCTATTGTCAGCATTAGAAGAAGCTATAGAATACCACAGTTTAGCCATAGGTCAGAATGCCAGTGTATTAAAAACAACAAAGGTACTCGATCATAGACGATCGAGTGTAACAACATAAAAGCATGAATATGGCGAACATACAGCAACCTAAGCCAACAGCAGACACACATGCAATACCACATTACCATCTATACACAATTATATGAGAAAAATTATGGAAAATGGGTAAAAACTCATCACTAACCATCTCAAATCCTGGTTAATGATTGGTATATACATATATGTCTGCTGTTGGCTAAATCGTATGTTCTTGATGTCTCCTGGAGTATGGCAGACAATATCTGAGGACTTATGCACTGAGAATGATAGAAAGTCATATTTAAAAGTCATTGATGGTGGATATGTTTTATGGTGGGATGAACAATTGTAGTCCATATAGAGACGTTAGATCAACTCGCAGTATAGAATGGCGAGAAATCCAGCATAGTATTCAATCCCCTAGGTGCTATGGTATCCAACGTATAGATCCATCTTGTCTCCATTCGTAGGAGTCGATTGCCCCTGTCACCTCCCCTTGTCAGCGGTGGTACTTGATCAATCAACATGGTTTTTAAACTCGATACACCATGGTTATGTCTGGCGAAATGGCGTGCTACTGGCTGATCAGAGTCGCCATTTTTGATGGCTTCCCTGATCGCACAGCGATGATTGGCCATACGCTCCCGAAATGTGGTGACCGTTTTCCCTATATAGACAAGGGAACAGGGGCAAATCAACATATAAATCACATGGGTACTCATGCATGAAAGTCTGTGTTTGATTTTGTAGCGCTTGTTCGTATGTGGATGCTGGAAAGTGTCACCTTTAAGCATGCTATCACAAGTGGTACAGTCGCCACATTTAAAGCAGCCTTTTTTGTTGGATTTCAGCCATGTAGTATTCTCATAGCACCTAGTTGGATCCGTTTTTACTAGCAGGTCCCGCAAGTTTCTCGCTCTTCGATAAACCATTCTAGGGTGTTGTTGTTTCACGAATGGTAAAGACTTGTCTGAGTGTACCAAGTCCCAGTGTTTAGAGATTGCTCCAGCAACTTTTTGGTGCATTGGATCAAATGTAGTAATGAAGTTGATTTTCCCCTCTGAGTTGTTAATTTCCTTTGCTCTGGTTACATTGCCCTCAAAACGTTTTGTGGCTTCTTCTTTAATGTCCATAACCATCTTTCTATCATATCCACGTGTGATCAATTTTTCTGACATCTCATTAAGTTGTGTTGTTCTATTGTGTGCCTCAGTGTTGTTGCGCAGAACCCGAGTGAGCTGGGAGGCTACTATCCCTTTTTTCTGGTGTGTGGGATGATAGCTCCGTGCATCTAATAGAGAATTACGGTCAGTGGGCTTGGTATAAAGGGATGTGCCAAACCTACATACCTCTTTGTCAATTACCTTAAAAATATTAAGGTCCAAAAAATGTACTTTGTCAATGTCAAATTCAAGTTTAAATTTGATAGGGCTAGATAAATTATTTAGTCCATTTACCCAGGATATCAAAGTTTCCGGGGTCCCACGCCAAATCAAAAGGATGTCATCAATATATCTTGTGTAATATACCACCTCTACTATGTCCTGAGGACGCATTAAAATACGCTCGTACCAGGACATGTAGAGGTTGGCATATGTGGGGGCCATATTTGACCCCATGGCAGTCCCCGAGATCTGCAAGTAGAAGTCCCTCTCAAATTTAAAATAATTCTTTTCTAGACAAATCTGTAGTAAATCCAACAGAAACTCAATGGGAGGTCCCTTGTAAAGATGAGATCCCACCACCATGGACCTGACAGCCTGCACACCTCCCTCATGAGGGATGGAAGTGTACAGGCTGTCAACGTCCATGGTGACCAGGATGTCACCAGCCTGCAGGGAATCAAAAGCTCTCAGAACTCTAATCAGACTAGGGGAATCCTGTAGATAAGCGAAAGTATCCTTAACAACTGGTTGAAGGTGATGATCAATAAATTTGGCTATATTGGAGAACAATGAACCCCTGGCAGACACAATCGGTCTGCCAGGGGGTTGATCAAGTGTCTTGTGCACTTTGGGTAACAAGTAGAGTACTGGGACTATGGGAAAGTTTACAGTCAAAAAATCAAATTCCTTATCACTTAAGACACATGCCTCCCTTGCAGACCTCAGGGACTGATCAATTTGTTTTTTAAATGTGGCAGTGGGGTTGCCCCTCAAACGTACATAAACTTTGTTGTCAGCTAATTGGCGCTGAGCCTCCTGCCGGTAGTCATGGTAATTCATAAGGACAATCCCTCCCCCTTTATCTGCAGGTCTTATGATAATTGACTTGTCATCATTCAAATCCCTAATGGCCCTGTACTCATCAGGGGATAAATTAGAAAAGCCTGGTGTGGCCTGGTCTAAATCAATGTCATGACAGATCATACGTGTATAACCTTTGATAGTTGGGTGAGTGTTAGCCGGTTCAAAGGTAGATTTAGGTTTAAAGACCGATTCATCATTGGTGGTTATATCTCTATTCTTAAAGAAGTCCTTTAATTTTAATTTCCTCTGTAGACTATGTGTATCTACAATTTTATCAAATTTGTTACATTTGGGAGTCGGTACAAATGAAAGGCCACGGTTCAATACACCATGTTCAGCCTCAGTAAGACAACGGTCACTGAGGTTAAACACAATGTCTATTTTTTCTTTTGGTTTCTCTTTTTTGTGGTATCCCCCCCGTCTGATGTGGGTTCTCTTGTGTCTTTTCTTATATTCGATCCTAGTGGTGGTTTTGTGGCTGCTCTGGTCGTTACCCCAGAAAAAGAAGCCGCGTTTGACCCTGGTGCTTGTCTATTCTGTTTATCATCATTTGTGTCACCCTCTGATGAGTCCCCACCACTAGTATCAATAGTACCAAGTGTGTTCCTAGTCCTATTGAATCTGCGTCTGCCACGAGATATATCCTGATCCTTACCATACAGCCATCTATACACACGTTTTTCCCTATAGTCACTTTCAACAGATGTTAATTTTCTATTTTTAAAACTCACAAGATCACTTTTATATTTCTTAATTTGTGTTTCTAGTTTAGTGACCCAATCCTGAGTTTCGTCGCCGGTCATGATCTCCAAACTACTTGATTTAATGGCATCAATCTCTATTTTCATTTTATTTTCTAATCTGGTTACTTCCTCAATGACCAATAATATGAGGTCATAGGAACATTTGTTTAAAATGGAGCACCACCTGCGACAAAACTCAGGATTGGAGCGACCAATAGTGGGAACATTTTTCATTCTAAAACCCCTAGGGATTTGTTTATTCCTGTGATAGTTAGAGAGATAGACTGCATGTAAGTGAAAGTCAGTTAGCCTTTTCCTCAAATTAAGTAACTTGTGATATACATTAATGGGGGTTTCACCCCTCAACTCACTCAGGTCTGCTGCAACAAGAATACTGTTCACGTCTTCATCTGTGTATACAAATATATCTGTATTCACTTCATCTCCATCCTGGATAGCTGAGATAGTCTCCGGTAAAGATGTCAATTCCGGGTAGTCCTCCATATTCAAGTAAGATAGGGTAAAGAAAAAATTAGAAAAAATTAGAGGATAAAAACCTTTTCAGATAAGTCCGTTTTTTGTAAAATCCAAGCAGTTGTAGTACAATATTTTTGATTAATTCAGTTCAGCAATGTAAACATAGGTAGGGTGCACAATCAGGAAATGTAGATAGCTAGAAGTCAGTGAGAAAGGCACTCCATATAAAATGTGGCAACTTCCAGGGTGCACTTCGAGGAGATCATCGAATATATATGTAGGAAAAAAGGCACTCACTGGTTCAAAGTAAAAAATAACATTTAATAGTTCAAGTTAAAAATGCATGACGTTTCGGAGGCATTCCACCCCCTTTATCAAATGCAAAATACAGACAGTTTGAATGTACAAAAAACGATTAACATATACATTACCCCTTCACCTTAAATAACCCTGTGGCATCTGATGGCGCCAAGCCGCAATCGCGGCTTGCATGGTGCTAAACCGGAAGTCATATGACCGGAAATCGCGTCATCCACGTGAACCACGTGGTGACGTCGGTTGTCATGGTGACAACTGTTTGTTGTCTGACGATATTCTCAGACAATAAGGAAATGTCTATCAACAGGGTACAAATATGAGTACAGGGCCATTAGGGATTTGAATGATGACAAGTCAATTATCATAAGACCTGCAGATAAAGGGGGAGGGATTGTCCTTATGAATTACAATGACTACCGGCAGGAGGCTCAGCGCCAATTAGCTGACAACAAAGTTTATGTACGTTTGAGGGGCAACCCCACTGCCACATTTAAAAAACAAATTGATCAGTCCCTGAGGTCTGCAAGGGAGGCATGTGTCTTAAGTGATAAGGAATTTGATTTTTTGACTGTAAACTTTCCCATAGTCCCAGTACTCTACTTGTTACCCAAAGTGCACAAGACACTTGATCAACCCCCTGGCAGACCGATTGTGTCTGCCAGGGGTTCATTGTTCTCCAATATAGCCAAATTTATTGATCATCACCTTCAACCAGTTGTTAAGGATACTTTCGCTTATCTACAGGATTCCCCTAGTCTGATTAGAGTTCTGAGAGCTTTTGATTCCCTGCAGGCTGGTGACATCCTGGTCACCATGGACGTTGACAGCCTGTACACTTCCATCCTTCATGAGGGAGGTGTGCAGGCTGTCAGGTCCATGGTGGTGGGATCTCATCTTTACAAGGGACCTCCCATTGAGTTTCTGTTGGATTTACTACAGATTTGTCTAGAAAAGAATTATTTTAAATTTGAGAGGGACTTCTACTTGCAGATCTCGGGGACTGCCATGGGGTCAAATATGGCCCCCACATATGCCAACCTCTACATGTCCTGGTACGAGCGTATTTTAATTAAAGGAAATTAACAACTCAGAGGGGAAAATCAACTTCATTACTACATTTGATCCAATGCACCAAAAAGTTGCTGGAGCAATCTCTAAACACTGGGACTTGGTACACTCAGACAAGTCTTTACCATTCGTGAAACAACAACACCCTAGAATGGTTTATCGAAGAGCGAGAAACTTGCGGGACCTGCTAGTAAAAACGGATCCAACTAGGTGCTATGAGAATACTACATGGCTGAAATCCAACAAAAAAGGCTGCTTTAAATGTGGCGACTGTACCACTTGTGATAGCATGCTTAAAGGTGACACTTTCCAGCATCCACATACGAACAAGCGCTACAAAATCAAACACAGACTTTCATGCATGAGTACCCATGTGATTTATATGTTGATTTGCCCCTGTTCCCTTGTCTATATAGGGAAAACGGTCACCACATTTCGGGAGCGTATGGCCAATCATCGCTGTGCGATCAGGGAAGCCATCAAAAATGGCGACTCTGATCAGCCAGTAGCACGCCATTTCGCCAGACATAACCATGGTGTATCGAGTTTAAAAACCATGTTGATTGATCAAGTACCACCGCTGACAAGGGGAGGTGACAGGGGCAATCGACTCCTACGAATGGAGACAAGATGGATCTATAGGTTGGATACCATAGCACCTAGGGGATTGAATACTATGCTGGATTTCTCGCCATTCTATACTGCGAGTTGATCTAACCTCTCTATATGGACTACAATTGTTCATCCCACCATAAAACATATCCACCATCAATGACTTTTAAATATGACTTTCTATCATTCTCAGTGCATAAGTCCTCAGATATTGTCTGCCATACTCCAGGAGACATCAAGAACATACGATTTAGCCAACAGCAGACATATATGTATATACCAATCATTAACCAGGATTTGAGATGGTTAGTGAAGAGTTTTTACCCATTTTCCATAATTTTTCTCATATAATTGTGTATAGATGGTAATGTGGTATTGCATGTGTGTCTGCTGTTGGCTTAGGTTGCTGTATGTTCGCCATATTCATGCTTTTATGTTGTTACACTTTGTTGTTTTTAATACACTGGCATTCTGACCTATGGCTAAACTGTGGTATTCTATAGCTTCTTCTAATGCTGACAATAGGATTTCTTTGTTATTGTTTAACATAAATATTTGTACCCTGTTGATAGACATTTCCTTATTGTCTGAGAATATTGTCAGACAACAAACAGTTGTCACCATGACAACCGACGTCACCACGTGGTTCACGTGGATGACGCGATTTCCGGTCATATGACTTCCGGTTTAGCACCATGCAAGCCGCGATTGCGGCTTGGCGCCATCAGATGCCACAGGGTTATTTAAGGTGAAGGGGTAATGTATATGTTAATCGTTTTTTGTACATTCAAACTGTCTGTATTTTGCATTTGATAAAGGGGGTGGAATGCCTCCGAAACGTCATGCATTTTTAACTTGAACTATTAAATGTTATTTTTTACTTTGAACCAGTGAGTGCCTTTTTTCCTACATATATATATATATATATATCCCTTTAAAGGGACAGTATACACTTATTTTTATATAACTGCATGTAATAGACACTACTATAAAGAATAAGATGCACAGATATTGATATAAATATCCAGTATAAAACTGTTTAAAAACTTACTTAGAAGCTCTGTTTGGCTCTGTTGAAAAGGTAGCTGGAAAGCCCACTGCAAGTGGCAAATAAGACCCTCCCCCCCTCCCCCTTCTTTTGCATATGAAAAGACCCTTTACACAAACAGGAGCAAGCTGGAGAAGGTAGCTGACTGTATTCACATAAAACTTTTGGGCTTGGTTAGGAGTCTGAAAATCAGAGCAATGTTATTAAAAATAAGCAAAACTGGGTATCTAAAGACCTCAGACCCCCCCAATGTAATCACCTTGAAATCCACAAACAACTATTCAGAAGTTGGGATCATATAATAGCCACTAAACACCACATATCTACATACAGATCACCCCTCTTCCCAGTTGTCCTAAATGCAGAAATGGTAGGGGGTCTGGAAAAAGGATTCCAAAGACTAACCGAATGGGACTACACCATTCCTCTATTCAAATTTACAGAAGCAGGGAAATTATTAGAAAGAGACAAACTAATGGATATAGCTGAAGGAAGATTTTCCAAGTGGCTAAAATACGCCCAATTACACCACTACATACACACATCTCCCTACAAAACAGACCTACTGAGAAGACCCACAGCCTTTGAACATCTCTGCCTCAATGGGATAATCCCAAGAGGAACACTCTCCTTATCATGTAAGATCCTTATAAGTGCCACTTCAGACACATTACCACCATTCACCGCTAAATGGAACGTAGATCTTGCACTAAATCTAGACATAGAAAATTGGAACAAAATATTCCTGTCAGTTAAAAAGTCCTCAACCTCCACATCGATACTAGAATTAAACTTTAAAATACTGCTTCGATGGTATCTCTCCCCATCGAGGATAGCTAACATATACCCCGGTACCTCAGGTTCATGTTGGAGAGGTTGTGGAGCTCATGGCAATGTCGTAGATATGTGGTGGCATTGCCCTAAAATACGCCCACTGTGGGACGCAGTTGAAACTTATTATAAACAATGTATTATAGCCAACTTCCAATTAACACCGAGTTTAGCCCTGTTGAATGACTTACCAAAGATACCATGTCGCCTGAAGACTCTAGTCCTACAAATAGGCCTTAACAGTGCTAGAAAACTGATAGCTAAACATTGGAAAAAACCTAACATATTAAGCAAATCCATGTGGGTAGAGGAGGTAGAAGAGCAGTTCTCCCTAGAAAAATACGGTTACATGTGCCGTAACAAAACACAAACCATTCTAGACGCTAGTTTCTTATGGCAAGAATACTTATGAGACAGCCCATCCTTACCCTTTAAATCACAAATATGCCATACACATCTCACTACCAGTCATCGCTTGGTTATACTAATGGATGACCAACACCCTAGAAGCTGGGGAGTGCTGGACCGCCATGACAGCCCATGACACTTGTTATAGGTGAGCAGTGTTTTCTTTAGCAGTTCTGATAGAGAAACGGAAGAAAACTTTCCTAAGTTATATTGTTATATTGTTGTTACTTTATTTGTTTTAACTTGTTAGATTGTTATTTTTAAAATGATCAACTCATACATCCAAGCACTATGTAGCAAGGGACTGGAGTGCCTTACCTACAGACTCTACCAGCTGTTTGAATTCAACACCGAACAACCTTAAACATTCCTCAGATAATGAAGACTTTAAAAAAAAGAAATCCACAATATATCTGTATGTAATATTGATCTGTCTTATGGATGATGTATTTTGACTAATATTCTATTAATAAAAATAACAAATAAAAAAAAAATAAGCAAAACTATACATTTATTTAAAAAAAAAAAAACTTTATGGGCTATATAAATAGATCATCTACAAAACATTTATGCAAAGAAAAAATGAGTGTATAATGTCCCTTTAACAAGGGATTTAAACTAGTTTACGGGTTAAATGGGAGTGTTCTTTTTCTCTGAATGATTAACCAATTACTGTGAAGGGTTGTATTTTTAAACTGTTACCATCAGTAGCCAGCAGGTCTATGATTACGGCACTAGCCAAAACTAGTATGACCGGCCTGTTCCCTTTTGTTCCTGTGCTGGTGATGTTGGATTTTATCCTTACAAAATAAAGATTTTCGGATTTTAAGCTATGGATTCAAGGTTTCTCTCTTTTTTTTTCTACCATTTGATTTTTGGACTACAAGGAGTCCTTTTTTACCTTGATTCCAGCTGTGTCCTCAACTTTGTTTATATCCCCATGCTCTTTATTTTGTTCCACTAATCAAATGGGCAAGTTGCCTGGAAGGAGCTGATTGGCTGTAGCCCGGCACACAACTCCACTCACACCCCCTGTATGCGTCACATGCTGCAACTCTTACCCAGACATACAAGGATCCTGTACAAAGAAGCAGCCGTTCCAGTGAGCAATTCCACACCGGAGTTGTGGTTCACGCAGTGCGCCTGGGTCACAGAATGGCTGCATTTGGCACTCCTTACTGTGGCATATCGTAGGATGTATGGTATTGGAAGAAGGGTGAGTTGGCCCCCTACTCCGCTTAGGTGGATGCCAGGTCCTTTTTATGGGGTTTACCGTACTTATCCAGAAGTGCAGGAGTGTAAGTGTCAATCTCTTGATTTATTGAACATTGCAACAAGAGGTACCTAGCTATTTATACCTATTTAGGTCGAGATTTATATGTATGGGTATTTCTCAATTTTACAAAGCTGACACTCTTACCCGCACACACTTGCTCACAATGACAAACATAAAATGCACAGGAAAAAACTCACTCACACTCTTGCTCACACACACACAGGAACAAACACACTCTTGCTCACAAACACAGGAACAAACTCACACTCTTGCTCTCACACAGGAACAAACTCACACTCTTGCTCACAATGACAAACACACGCACAGGAACAAACTCACACTTGCTCACACACACAGGAACAAGCTGACACTCTTACTCACACACACAGGAACACACTTGCTCACAATGACAAACAAAAAATGCACAGGAACAAACTCATAGTCTTGCTCACACACAGGAGGAAACTCACACTTGCTCACACACACACACAGGAACAAACACACTTTTGCTCACAATATCAAACATACACACGCACAGGAACAAACACACTTTTGCTCACACACACAGGAACAAACTTACACTCTTGCTCACACACACTAACATGCTCACAATGACAAACATACAAAGCACAGGAACAAACTCACACAGAAAATAAATTGCAGCAGATGAGTAAACAAGTGACATTTTCCTATCTTTAATATTGAGTGGACTAGTAAACTATAGTGATATAATATATTGTAGAGAAAGGCAGGCTGGAGAGTGGGCTGGGGTAGTATAATAAAAGGTCATAAGAGCTACATACTAAGAGTCTTGTACTTCTTGCTTACTCAAAATTACTTCTCCTTTGGGGGCAGCTTTTATCTCCAGAAGAGGGGGACGGCAATGGGGGCAACGTTTGCCCCGGCTTTCGCCAATCTTTATATGGGTTGGTGGGAGCTGCCCCAGATATATTAAGATGGCTGCTCTCAGAGGGGAAGTATTGTGATGTACAAGAGATACATTGATGATCTCCTATTTATCTGGAGAGGAACACCTCAGGAAAGTGAAAGATTTGTGACAGCTCGTAATGTGAATGAGATAGGGCTAAGCTTTACCAGTGTAAGGAACAAGCTAGAAATTGAGTATCTAGACATTGTACTTATGGGGAGGGCCAGAAGGTTGTGACTAAATTGCATAGAAAACCTATATCTGGCAACAGCATTTTGAACTGCAAAAGTATGCACCCCAGACATACACATCTAGGGATTCTAAAAGACGAATTTATTTGCCGTAAAAGGAACTGTTTCTCTAACGAGGATTATATACAACTTGCTAAAGGGCTACAAGAACGTTTTAGGAGCAGGGGTTTCTCTCCAAATAAAATCAATAGAGCCCTACACCTAGTGGAAAAAATGGAGAGAGATACCATGTTACATAATAAGAGGAGGTCAGGTGATGGCAATATGAAAAACGTACCGATTTTTGTAACCAATCATAGTAATCAGTTTGAGGAGATATCGAAGATAATTAAGGATTGTCTTCCTATTTTGAGAGGTGATGACATTTTTTCTATAATTGAAGGAGGTTACAAATGTGTTTCAAGAAGAAACAAAACACTAGGGAATATCTTGGCCCTGAGTGATATCAAAACCAAGGAACCTAGGGGTAGTAACTGGCTGGAATGCAAGGGACACTACAGGTGTGGAGCGGGCTTGCTCATACACTTTGATAGGAAAAAGGTTTCAATCCATGGTGACACAGAGGGTATTCTCTATTGATACATGCACCAACTGCCGCACCACATATGTAGTTTACCTTGTAACATGCTTCCAGTGTAAAAAACAGTATGTCGGCCTCACTACAAGGGAGGCTAGAGAGAGAGTCAAGGAGCATCTTAATGATTGATGTGAAATCTGATTTCCCTGAATCACAAGTTGCCCAGCACTTTAAGTCATTCCATGATGGTAGTATTTAGAATCTAAGATGGCAAATAATTGAGTATGTCAAAACTCTGTGGAGAGGTGGGGATCGTGATAAATTATTGCATACCCGTGAGGCTTTCTGTATATTTAAGCTCAAGATGAGGGCTCCGGAGGGCCCTCTTTTTTTATCCTACAATATATACATACGATCAATTCATGAATTATAATTGATATTTTTTTAATTTGTAGGAAACATAATAAAGTACACTATGAGTTAATCTGATTCCATTGTAAATAACGTTTTTTGACCACTGATCTATATATAGAATATTTTCTCCCTGTTTATATCCTTGTAGAGTGTATTCTGTAAATAGATCTTGTGTATTCCCTATCCTATCCGCTAAGATTATGAAATATGGGCAACATGAAGCATTTCAAATACAGTGAAAATAAGTTACACTTAGAGGTCTTTTAGTTTCAAGGACATTGTAGTATATAGTTACTATTATTGCTGACAGTATGTTTACTAGGGAACTGAATTCTGTATATCATCTATTGAATTATAGGATAAAATGTTCTTTAATAAGTGCTTTATTTGTTTAGTTACTGCTGTATTGTTAGCACTGTTTTTACTAGGGGCCTTCAATACTGTATATCATCTATTGAACTATAGGATGAAATGTTCATCGTTAAGTGCACTGTCTGTTTAGTTTCTGCTGCATTTGACATCTCTATGCATCGAGGCTCTATTTGGTACTCTCTGCAAGAGATTTTTTTTCTTATGCAGTGATCAGGAATGAAGGCATTATCTGTCTTTTTCTTGCCATTACATGCTTTGAGGTGTGCAATGCAGCAAGCAGCATATGGTTAATTTACAGACTAAATATTCAACGTCACAGTCAATTAATGTAATTAAAAATCACTGTGTAACCAGCAGTAGCACGGTCTATGAGTAAGGCAGGAGCTGGAACGCGTAAGACCGCTGCTACTCTGGCTTTTTTTGCTTGTGTACTACTGTGATGCATATATTTTATTTGCCTTAAACAAATGCTAAGTTTTAAACTTTGCCTGGAGCCCCGCCACGCTTTTTTCTTGTTTACCATAATAGAAGGCAAGCGCTGGTGGGGGAGCAAGCATGCTGGGGTATGAGGAAGCTCCTGCCACTTGACAGCCCTTTGCTCTTAAACATGAAGAAAGATTCCTGTGACTGCCTTACCTGGGGGTCTGCTCTTGCTGAACACCACGACTTGCAAGCTGTCAGAAAATGTGTAGTATGTATTCCCAATGTATGCTAGAAGGACTATATTAGCATTGCAACAATTAAAGCAAGCTTCCCAGTGTAAGCCTGGTATAGCCATAGAGATCATTATACTGTGTGTTGGTGATGCAAAATATTTCACTGGCATGTTTAGCGTTTTAATCCTGCGTTGGTTGAAGACACAAATTGCACAGTATATTTCAGTATTGCAAAACCAATTTTAGACAAGCTTTCCAATGAAACACTGAATTTGTCAAAAACAAGGTACATATACAAAGACCCTTATAAATAAAATGCATAGCTATAAAGAAAGTAAAAAAAGGGACATTTTATTTCTTTACATTTTTCTTAACATGTTACAAAAATCTACCAAAGATAATAGCAGTTAGAACTTGCTGTTGTCTATATACACTTTGCTGGCAACTTTCTGTGACAGATTGATCAACAGATTTAAAATGTCTAAGATGTCTGTTCCACAACAGGTTTAAAGTGTTAAATGGAAAAACAAAATATTAAGGTAAGAATGGGGAGTTGGATGATGCTGTCTGTCACAAGATGATATTTATGTATTGGTTCTTTGTTTATGTGTGGCGGATATGCAGGGGTCAAAGGGCAGTTAAGGCCTTGGCAGCCACTCTTCGTCCCAAAGGCAGGGTCAGGTCTGTGATGGCAAGTACAATTTTGGGGCTGGATAGAGTGGACACTTTTACCAGCTCGGACACCTGTGAAAAGAAAGTATTTTTACTGTTAAATCAGTTTCTCACACCAAACACCAACCCTTTACTACAAACTATTGCCCTAAATGTCCTAAATGCCCTAAATGTCTGAAAAAAAACTAAAAAAAGGAAGATATTTTACCTCACAATTTCCTCAGCTCAGCAGAGTAAGTTCTGTGTAAAAAGATATACTCAGCTGCAGGTAAAAAAAAAAAAAAAAAAGCATCATCAGTGCTGAGGTTATGAACTCTTTTACTGTGATCTCATGAGATTTCACTTAACTCTCATGAGATTTCATTGTAAGCTTCCTTAAGCTGAATAGGGAAATAAGATGAGAGTGCACGTAAGCTCGCTCCTTCCGCTGTCCCGGGACAGACATACTAATTTGCTGCTTAGAAGTCCTTTACAATGGGATGTGGCTACTGAGAAACTTTTGAGGTAAAATATCTTTATTTTTTACATAGAGATATTCAGGTGATATTTTCTAGTCAACTTTTTACAGCTATACTGCATTAGTTTCAAGTGTTTAAACATTTGGGTATTATGGCCCCTTAAATACTTCTTCCACTCCCCTCAACCCCCAGTCATTCTGCCGAGGAACAATGAACAGTAGAAGAAATATCAGGGTGAAAGGTGCCAGAAGAAAAAATAAGGACGAACCACATAAAATTACGGGTGGGGGAGCTGTGAACTCTTTCCATCAGAAGAAAAGGAAATTATAAGGTAAGCATAATTTATGTTTTTCTTCTTAAATGGAAAAAGTCCATAGCTGCATTCATTACTTTTGGGAAAACAATACTCAAGCTATAGAGGACACTGAATGCCAAGACGGGAGGGTACAATAGGTGGCCCATACTGAAGACACCAGGCCTGAACCTCTTTCCATTAAAAAACCCTGCTTCGTCCGAAGCCGAGAACGTTTTTAAAGGAAAAGCCCCAAGGACACTGACTCGCAGCTAGTCCAGAAGCCAAACTAGAGACCGCAAAACGGACTCGACTGAGCCAACAGTCCTCCAGGAGACACCGTCGCCCAATAGACGGTCCCTCACCACTCACCCCCCACTAATGAAGGGGACACCAGCCAAAACCCCCAAGGGGACAAGGCAAAGGAGAACCGAGGAAACCGAAAGTTCCCTGAATTAAAAAAAATCAAAGAGTGAGTCCAGTTCACAGAGACCCCAAAGGGCCCAAACAGGAAAAGGAGGCCACGCCTATACCAAGCAAAACCCGGGCACAGAGACAGAACAGAGTTCTCTCCAACATCCTGCAAGCACTGTATGCAACTAAACCCATGCGAAAAACTCCAAGTTGGAGAACACAGAGTCCATATCAGGACGATACAGAGGGCACTTGCAAAGAAGAAGCAGTCAAGCAAGGAACAGACCGCAAAAGCAACCCCCAGACAGAGGGCACGCTCCAGGCAACCAAAGCTGCTGGGCCTATACAGGTCCCTAAAAAGGGGAACACAAAACCTCAATAGAGTCCCGCCGAGAAGGAGAGTATTCCCTCAGAACCCGAAGGAAGAGTAGACCCTCTTCTGAAATCGATGGAGTAAGTTGAAAGAAAATTCTATATCCTAGCAGACTGAGCTAGAGCTAACGGAGAGACTCAACAAAGCTCACACATCCAGAGGAGACTGCGACCTGAACTTAGCACCTTAGACCGCTCGGCCATCCAAAATAGGGGAACACAAGAATCCCGAAACTGGTACAGGAACGAGCGTAAGGATAGTACAGCCATCCCCACATAGTACAAGTACAACCCGACTCTGAAAACAGATGACAAGGCCATAGACCTAAGGATCTATTAAAATAAAGGCCCAACCAGTCTAACTTGGAGCCAGCAAGACCCCAGGGGGAACCAATCCCACCTTTCAACCACCCATCCAGGAGAAGCCCCAAGAAAGGACTCCATCTCCATAGGGAGGAGAAAGAAAAGGGATGAGGCCAGAAGGGCAACAACTGTCCTCAAGGCACGACGCCACCGGCTAATGGGAAGATAAATCCCCAACAGAAATGTCCTAGAAAAGGACCCCCCTACAAGTATCTTGCCAAGCAGAGGCACAGCCAACCCATTCGCCTGCAGAGCAGGGAATCCACGGGTACACTGTCAAGCTGACCAGGGGAATGCAACCGTAAGGCACCCCAGAAATTGGACATCCAGCGCCCGCAGCTGGGTATGAACCAACAACACTTGAGGCCCAAACCACACAGCTAACCACTAGATGACATGGGCTACTCTGTTGCAAAGAGTAATAAATACTCAGAAAACCTGATAGTTCAGGCAACCCGGATAGCGAGAAGAACTCAAAAGCCCCGACCAAGGAAGGAACCACCCCTAGCCAAAGTCCAACGCTCCAAGGAGCAAGGCTAGAAGTCTTATGAAGAGACATCTTAAGGTCTCAGGACAACATAAAGGATACCTCAAGGTAAAAAAAAAAACCCTAGTAGGGCTAGCCTCCCCATCACCTCCACACCAGCAGAGGACACAGGGAAGAAAAAAGGTGCTAAGCCTTTCCAGCTTCAGGAAACCCCAAGCTAAACAAACTCCCCACAGGGATCAACCATCACCCGGAAAACAGATCCCTAAAAGGAGATCCAACACACCCGGGGCAAAGGAAGGAGTCCCAAAGGTCTCCACTCAAACAGACAGTACACGTCAAGAGTAAGAGCATCACTCAAACAGACAGTACATGTCAAGAGAAAGAGCAGTATCTAGATACACTATAAAAAGCGTATGCGCACACATGCAAGGTGCCAAGAGCTGCAACTGGTATCAAACTGAAAATCCTCCGCATGCTAGAAAACCTAATCTGATACAAAATGTTGGATTAGTCCCACAAGGCAATACAAAGCCCTGAAATCGAAGGCCAAACTGCTCAAACTGCGGCAAAGGGGCACTAAGCCCTCCAACCCTCCCCCGCATGGGGAAGGAAAACATTAGGTTCTGATGATATCAGAGTGACGCAGCGGAAAAACTCCCGACCCGGTCACCTATGACTGAAGGCTATAAGGACTGAAAGAATCCATCCCGCCTTACGGACCCACAGGTACTCTCAAATGCTTAGTTGAACATGACAACCAATGAAAACCTGAGCACTCTGCGCTTCTACCATACCAGCCGAGCAGAACAGCACCATGTGTCTGAAACAGCCGCAAGACTGAATGAACCCAACAGGACCAGCCTGCACTTAGAATCCTAACTGGTAAGCTGCCAAATTTTCCCTCATAGGGGTAGAACCAGCATCAGGCAGTGTTTTTCCAGAAGTAGCTTCTGATCCAGGGTCAATCTGAGACATCTTGCAATATGTAAGAGAAAAAACAACATATAAAGCAAAATCTATCAAATTCCTTAAAAGGCAGTTTCAGGAATGGGAAAAAATGCCAATGAACAAGCCTCTAACAACCAGAAGCAAATGAAAAATGAGACTTAAATAATGTGAGAAAAAAGGTGGAGACAATAATGATGCCCACATTTTTTGGCGCCAAAAAAGCCGCCCACATTATGACGCCGGAAATGACAAAGAAATTTTTTGCGCCAAAAAAGTCAGCGCCAAGAATGACGCAATAAAATGAAGCATTTTCAGCCCCCGCGTGCCTAACAGCCCACAGGGAAAAAAGTCAATTTTTAAGGTAAGAAAAATGTTTTATTCATATGCATTATCCCAAATAATGAAACTGACTGTCTGAAATAAGGAATATTGATCATCCTGAATCAAGGCAAATAAATGTTTAAACACATATATTTAGAACTTTATATAAAAGTGCCCAACCATAGCTTAGAGTGTCACACAGAAAATAAGGCTTACTTACCCCAGGACACTCATCTACATGTAGTAGAAAGCCAAACCAGTACTGAAACGAGAATCAGTAGAGGTAATGGTATATAAGAGTATATCGTCGATCTGAAAGGGGAGGTAAGAGATGAATCTCTACGACCGATATCAGAGAACCTATGAAATAGATCCCGTAGAAGGAGACCATTGAATTCAAATAGGCAATACTCTCTTCACATCCCTCTGACATTCACTGCACACTGAGAGGAAAACCGGGCTCCAGCCTGCTGCGAAGCGCATATCAACGTAGAATCTAGCACAAACTTACTTCACCACCTCCACGGGAGGCAAAGTTTGTAAAACTGATTTGTGGGTGTGGTGAGGGGTTTATTTATAGGCATTTTGAGGTTTGGGAAACTTTGCCCCTCCTGGTAGGAATGTATATCCCATACGTCACTAGCTCATGGACTCTTGCTAATTACATGAAAGAAATAAATGCTATTTTAAACTTCATCAAGATTCCCGAAGATGGGATCATTAGGGATTGTGAAATTTCTTAAAATGCCCATCTTCAAAAACATTTTCTGTGGCTAAAACACAATAGCCTGGTCTATCTTGCCATAGTCTAGGGCAGTGATCGCCAACCAGTGGTCCATGGACCACTAATGGTCCACGAGAAGATGTTGGTGGTCCTTGACACCATAAAGCAGGAATTAATCTCCTCTGATGGTGTCACCCCCGTCGCGCCGCAAATCCCTACAGTGCCTGGCTGGAGATCCGTGAAAACCGATGGAGGAAGAGTTAAATTACAATCTTCCTACGCACGTTGCGTAGTACTGCGCAACTTGCGTAGTTAGATTGTATTTTTAACTCCTCCCACCCGGCGCGCTGCTCAGAGGAAGATGCTTTCATTTTAAAGCCAGCAGAGGTTGGTATAGTCTTGGCTTGAAATAGTGGAATTAAATTATATAAAAAAAATATGTTTTTTTCCCCCCCTCATATTTAATTTAATTTTCTTCCCTTTACCTGTGTCTTTGTAGTTTTCCTAATTCTTTCAGATGGACTTACATCAATGTTTGTCTTCCTAATTTTCCCGCACACAAAGCCATTCCACCAGAATTCCAGTAATTGCCACCCAGAAGATCAGCCATATCCCACCAGTATTATAGTAATTGCCAGTAACATCAGTCGTTGTTAGCTCACATGCATATTGAGAGCTTTCTGATATAAACTTAATTTATGACTCCAATGTCTGTCCATGATCATAAGTAGTTTTGAATAATTCCTAACTGGGGAGGTAACTTGGAATCTTGTGGTCCTTTTAAACATAATTATTTTTTCCCCACTTTCTACATACATTATAGAGGTTTGTACCTTTAAATAAAAAAAAAAAATCATATTAGTGGTCCACGGGATTCAAAATTGTGAGTTTACTGGTCCCTGAGGTCCGAAAGGTTGGTGACCCATGGTCAAGGACTAGCAAAATGTATAATTGGCCATAATTCAAGCCTGATGAAATAAAGATGGTCTTTTTCTGAGGTCACACCATACTTACAAGGAGCATCATAATACACTTCCCTGCTTTTGATGCTGTTATAGCACTTAAATCACTGTATATTCTCTGAGAATTCATCCTTGTCTGCATTTAAACACGTACTTATAAACATGTCTGACACAGGGTATTAAGAGTGCAAGGACTTAAAGGGACATGAAACCTAATAAAAAGTAAATAAATAATAATTTAGAGAGAGAAAACAACTTTCTATTGTATCCATTATCTAATTTGCTTCATTTTCTTGATATTCTTTGTTGAAGCAGCAGCAGTACACTACCGGGAGCTAGCTCAGTGAATTGGGAGAGCCAATAACATGAGGTATATTTGTGCAACCACCAATCATCAGCTCCTGAACCTACCTAAGTATCTCTTTAAAAAAAGGATTTAAAAAGAGAACAAAACTATTTTTTAATAGAAGTAAATTGGAAAGTTTTTTAAAATCACTTGCTAAATCTGAATCATGAAAGAAAAAAAAAATGGGTATTAAGTCCATTTAAGTGCTGCTGCAAACCTGAAGAACAAAGAATTGGAAAAGGAAATTCTTGAACGCAAAACTCATGAAGGAATAACATTTAATGACAATCTGGATATGGAATACAAAACTATTAAGGTTGCATGCTGACCCCTTAAGAGCCTATATAACGAATAATAATGATTCCATCTTAAAAAAACATTGAGTTTTTTGGAATAGTATTCATTGCTTAAAAAAAAAGTACACCATTCTTGGAACTTTGACCCTGTTTGTGGTTTTATGCTATTTATTTGGTATTACCAAGAGAATGAAGCAAATTTGATAATATGAATAATTTCATTAATAGTTTAATTTGGATCTAAAATGACCACTTGCAATGCAAGTGTCCTTAGTGAGATCATATTGCATGAAGGTCTCAGTGCCTAGCTTACTGGCTTATCGTAGGGCTTGGAAAACTGCCTGTTGGATTCTGCTATTGAAGAGCACAATTTTTGTATGGGATTAGCTCCAAAATGTTTTTATATTATGAGTTAGTATCAGCAGTACTCCAAGATGTAGAAATTGCAACCATAATAAACAACATCTTAGACCATGCCAAATCAATGAAAATGAGCACTTTAAAGTAAAGCATTAAATAACAGAAAAAAAATCATTCAACCAAAATAGAAATTATTTATTTTTATGGACTTGTGTTTGAAACATATGAAACTGTACAAAAAACAAAGGGGTTGGGCATACGCTCACTGTGGTTTATGCAGTGTTGCCATGCCCTTTACGTATTCAAAGAGAAAGCAACACGGAATATTGTGCAAAGTCCTAAACTAAGACCAATAGCTTAAGCACTCCTACGACTATGTCAGGATGTGGTCTCAGGTCTTCCTTTTCTGTTGCATAGATCTTCCTAGTAACTCAGGATCAGATAACAATGTTGACCAAAGGTCAAGACTATCAGATTTTAAAGGACAGCATCTTCCTTTTTTACACAAGTGAAACAGGCATCCAAAGATCAGCAAACCAGCAAACCATCATTTCAATGGTTATTGTTGATTAAATAGTTCCAGAAGTGTACTTGGTAGACAAGTAAACAGACGAACACAGTATGGGCTTTATTTCTTTAGGAGGTGCTCAGTTGAAAGCATCAATGTGCCCAATGTAGTTCAACTTTTGTGCAAAACATTGATTTAAAAGATAATCAATAAGCATTTAAATATACATGATATTCAAAGCTTTTCTCAGACCTATATAAAACAGATAATGTATAATTTTGTTATTTTTATAAAACTGATTCCTGTGCTGAATAAACCAACTTTTTATGTGAGAGTTGTCCTTTTCAGCCAATGAGCAATAAGAAAGTGTCTCATGACTTGCTTCTACATAATCAAGCACTTTATGTTAGTTTGACTTAAAAATTTAAAGAGCTTTTACTTTAATATGTTAAAAATATTTGTAATTTTTTTTGGCAGGGAAAAAGGTTACATTTCTGTACACAATTTTTTTTCTTCAAATCTATGTCCCTTTAAGGACGTGTCCAGTTTACTACGATTGATTTTCTTGCCCCAGCTTAAGTGTTTTGGCTCATGTCAATTCTTTTCATAGCTTATTCTCTTTGAGGAAAGGGTTTCTCTCCTGTGATCTTAAAGGTACATGAAACCCAAAATTTTTCTTTCATGATTCAGATAGAGAATACAATTTTAAACAAAATTCAGGTTTACTTCTAATATCTAATTTGCTTTATTCTTTAGATAATCACACAAAGCAGTTATTTGCAGCCACCAATCAGCAGCTGAGTCTATTTAGATATGCTTTTAGACAAAGGATACCCAGAGAATGAAGCAAATTCGATGATAGAAATAAATTGGAAAGTTGTTTAAAAACAAATTATGCTTACCAGATAATTTCATTTCCTTCTGTATAAAGAAAGTCCACGGCATCATTAGATACTGTTGGGAAATACTGAACCTGGCCACCAGGAGGAGGCAAAGACTTAAATACCTCTCCCACTTCCCCCATCCCCCAGTCATTTTGCTGAGGGAACAAGGAACAGTAGGAGAAATATCAGGGTATAAATGGTGCCAGAAAAAAAATATAATTTAGAGGGCCACCCATCGGAGAACACGGGCGGGGGCCGTGGACTCACCTTATACAGAAGAAAATTAAATGATCTGGTAAGCATAATTTATGTTTTCCTTCTTAATATAAGGAGAGTCCATGGCATCATTCCTTACGGTTGGGAAACTTATACCAAAGCTCTAGAGGACACTGAATGATAACGTGGGGAGAAAAAGAGAGGCGGACCCTAATCTGGGGGCACCACAGCCTGCAAAACCTCTCTCCCGAAAGCTGCTTCAGCCGAAGCAAAAACATCAAACTTGTAAAATTTAGAAAAAGTATGTAAGGAGGACCGGGTAGCCACCTTACAAATCTGATCCATAGAGGCCTCGTTCTTAAAGGCCCAAGAGGAAGTCACTGCTCTAATAGAATGATCCGTAATTCTCTGAGGAGGTTTATGTCCAGCTGTCTCATAAGTTAAGAGGATAACACTCCTTAATAACCAAAAAGATAAGGAAGTCTAAGAGACCTTCTGTCCCTTACGCCTTCCAGAATAGACAACAAACAAGGAAGTTTGTCTAAAAATCCTAAGTAGCCTGAAAACAGAACTTCAAGGCGCGAAACACATCCAAATTATGAAGCAGACGCTCCTTTGAAGAAGGAGGATTGGGACACAAGGCAGGAACCACAACCTCTTGATAGATGTTGCAGTCTGACACGACCTTAGGAAGAAAACCTAACTTAGTACGTAGGACAGCCTTATCAGAATGGAACACCAGATAAGGAGGCTCACATTGCAAGGCAGCAATCTTAGATACTCTGCGCGCAGAAGCAATAGCCAGTAGAAAAAGAACCTTCCAGGACAACAATTTAATGTCAACTTCATGCATAGGGTCAAACGGAGCCCTTTGCAAAACCTTAAGAACAAGATTTAGACTCCAAGGAGGAGCATTAGATCTAAAAACAGGTCTGATCCGTATCAGAGCCTTAACAAAGGACTGTACATCTGGAAGCTCCGAGAGCATCTTGTGCAGTAAAACAAACAGGGCCAAAATCTGCCCCCTCCGGGAACTGGCAGAAAGGCCCTTCTCCAGTCCATCCTGGAGAAACGACAGAATCCTGGCAACCTTAACTTTATGCTAGGAAAATCCATGCTCTTCACACCAGAATAAGTAGGTTCTCCACACATTATGATAGATGCGACGAGTAACCGGCTTACGAGCTTGAATGAGAGTATCAATAACTCTCAGAAAAACCTCTCTTGGCTAGAACGAAGAGTTCAATCTCCACGCAGTCAGCCTCAGAGAATCTAGATTTTGATGAACAAAAGGAACTTGTTCCAGCAGATCCCTGCGACAAGGTAACTTCCATGGAGGAGATGATGACATCCCCACCAGATCCTTGAACCACATCCTTCGCGGCCACGATGAAGCAATCAGTATCACTGATACCTGCTCCTGCTTGACGCGAGCCACTACACGGGGAAGGAGTGGTAACGGTGGGACAAGGTAAATTAGACTGAACCTCCAAGGCACTACTAATGCATCTATTAGCTTCGCCTGAGGATCCCTGGACCTCAACCCATATCTGGGTAGCTTGGTATTGAGATTTATCTCCGGCATCCCCTACCTGTTGCATATCTCCGCACACACTTCGGGATGAAGAGACCATTCCCACGGATGAAAGGATTGTCTGCTGAGAAAATCGGCTTCCCAGTTGTCCACACCCGGAATGTGGATCGCTGACAACGAACAGCTGTGGGCCTCCATCCACTCCAGAATCCGAGATACTTCCCTTATTGCTAGGGAGCTTCTCGTTCCCCCCTGGTGGTTGATGTAAGCCACCAAGGTAATATTGTCTGATTGGAATCTGATAAATTGGGACGAACCCAGAAGGGATTAAGCCTTCAGAGCATTGAAGATTGCCCGAAATTCCAGAATGTTGATCGGGAGGGAGCATTCCTCCTGAGTCCACAGGCCCAGTGCCTTCTTGGCACCCCAAACAGCTCCCCATCCTGATAGACTTGCGTCCGTAGTCACAATCTCCCAGGATGGTCTTAAGAAGGATGTCCCTCGGGGCATATCTGGAGAAAGCCACCAAGAGAGCGGTTCTCTGGACCGGTTGTCCAGAGAAATCTGTTGAGACAGATCTCTCTCGACTGGTTGTCTAGAGAAATCTGTTGAGACAAATCCAAATGATCGCTGTTTCACTGCCTCAGCATGCACAGATGCAACGGTCTAGGACGGAACCTGGCAAAGGGAATGATGTCCATGCTGGACACCATAAGACCAATTACCTCCATACACTGAGCCACAGAGGGCCTTAATGAGGTCCAGAGGGCAAGACATGCCGAAGCTAGCTTGCAACGTCTCTGGTCTGTTAGAAATATCCTCATGGATATGAAGTCTATTATAGTACCCAGGAATTCCACCCTGGTGCTTGGAATAAGAGAGCTCCTTTCTAGGTTTATCTTCCATCCATTGAAGAAGAGAGCGAGAAGAGATTCCGAATGGCCCTCCACCAGACGAAAAGATGGTGCTTGTACCAGAATATTGTCCAAGTAGGGCGCTACTGCTATACCCGGGTTCTGGCAACAGCTAAAAGAGGCCCTAGAACCTTCGTAAAAATCCTTGGAGCAGTAGCTAGACCAAATGGAAGTGCAATGAACTGGAAGTGCTGGTCCAGGAACTGGAAGTGATCCTTGTGGATTGGAACGTGAAGGTAAGCATCCTTCAGATCTATAGTGGTCATGAACTGTCCTTCCTGAACTAAGAGATGGATGGACCTTATCTCCATCTTGAACAAGGGGACATTTAGAAATCTGTTTAAGCAGTTGAGATTCAGCCGGAAATTTCCGTCCTTTTTTTGGGACCACGAAAAGGTTTGAATAGTATCCCAAAACTCTTTTTGTGATAGGTTCCCGGAACAATGACCCCTAAGGAGGACAGATCACAGGCTTGAGAGGAGAGATCTGCCCTCAGGTGGATGAGAGACTTGAAACCCATCTTGTATCCCTGAGCTACGACCTCCAGGACCCATGGATCCTGCACATCCCTGAACCAAGTGTCTGAAAAGAGTGACAGTCTGCCCCTACACGATCCAGTGCCGGATCGGGGCCCGCTGCTCCATGCCGATTTAGTCTCGGCGGGCTTCTTGCTCTGCTTGGATTTATTCCAGGACTGAGCCGGCTTCCAAGTGCTCTTGGTTTGCTCGGGCTTAGCAAAGGGTTGCTGACGTTGGGATTTATCAGAACGAAAGGAACGAAAATTAGACTCTTGTCCCTTCGACTTGTTCTTTTTATCTTGCGGTAGGAAGGCACCCTTTCCCCCAGTAACCGTGGAGATAATGGAGTCCAGGCCTGGACTAAATAAAACCTCTCTCTTAAAGGGGAGGGAAAGAAGTCTGGACTTAAAAACAGAATTTATGCTTACCTGATAAATTTCTTTCTTTTGCGATGTACCGAGTCCACGGATTCATCCTAACTTGTGGGATATTGTCCTTCCTGACAGGAAGTAGCAAAGAGAGCACCACAGCAGAGCTGTCTATATAGCTCCCCCCTTAACTCCACCCCCCAGTCATTTGACCAAAGGTCAAGGAAGAAAAGGAGAAACTATAAGGTGCAGATGTGACTGAAGTTTACATAAAAAATACTATCTGTCTTGAATAGACAGGGCGGGCTGTGGACTCGGTACATCGCAAAAGAAAGACATTTATCAGGTAAGCATAAATTCTGTTTTCTTTTGCAAGATGTACCGAGTCCACTGATTCATCCTAACTTGTGGGATACCAATACCAAAGCTTTAGGACACAGATGAAGGGAGGGACAAGACAGGAACCTAAACAGAAGGCACCGCTGCTTGCAAAACCTCTCTCCCAAAAATAGCCTCCGAAGAAGCAAAAGTATAACATTTGTAAAATTTGGAAAAGGTATGAAGCGAAGACCAAGTCGCAGCCTTATAAATCTGTTCAACAGAAGCATCATTTTTAAAAGCCCATGTGGAAGCCACCGCTCTAGTGGAGTGAGCTGTAATTCTTTCAGGAGGCTGCTGTACAGCAGTCTCATAAGCCAAACGGATGATGCTTTTCAACCAAAAGAAAGGGAGGTAGCCGTAGCCTTTTGACCTCTACGCTTTCCAGCATAGACAACAAAGAAGATGATTGGCGAAAATCTTTCGTTGCCTGCAAATAAAACTTCAAGGCACGAACCACGTCCAAGTTGTGCAACAGACGGTCCTTAGAAGAAGGATTAGGACACAGAGAAGGAACAACAATTTCCTGATTGATATTCCTGTTAGAAACAACCTTAGGGAGGAACCCAGGTTTGGTACACAAAACCACCTTATCAGCATGGAAAACAAGATAAGGCGAGTCACATTGTAATGCAGATAGTTCAGAAACTCTTCGAGCTGAAGAGATAGCAACTAGAAACAGAACTTTCCAAGATAGAAGCTTAATATCTATGTAATGCATGGGTTCAAACGGAACCCCTGAAGAACTTTAAGAACTAAATTGAGACTCCATGGCGGAGCAACAGGTTTAAACACAGGCTTAATTCTAACTAAAGCCTGACAAAAAGCCAGAATGTCTGGGACATCTGCCAGACGCTTGTGCAACAGAAGAGACAAAGCAGATATCTGTCCCTTTAAGGAACTAGCGGACAATCCTTTGTCCAATCCTTCTTGGAGAAAAGACAAAATCCTAGGAATCCTGATCTTACTCCATGAGTAGCCTTTGGATTCACACCAAAAAAGATATTTACGCTATATCTTATGATAGATCTTCCTGGTGACAGGCTTTTGACCCTGAATCAAGGTATCTATGACCGACTCAGAGAAACCCCGCTTTGATAAAATCAAGCGTTCGATCTCCAAGCAGTCAGTTTCAGAGAAATTAGATTTGGATGCTTGAATGGACCTTGAATCAAAAGGTCCCGTCTCAGTGGCAGAGTCCATGGTGGCAGAGATGACATGTCCACCAGGTCTGCATACCAAGTCCTGCGTGGCCACGCAGGCACTATCAAAATCACCGAAGCTCTCTCCTGTTTGATTCTGGCAATCAGATGCGGAAGGAGAGGGAATGGTGGAAACACATAAGCCAGGTTGAACGACCAGGGTACTGCTAGAGCATCTATCAGTACTGCCTGAGGATCCCTTGACCTGGATCCGTAACGAGGAAGTTTGGCTTCTGACGAGACGCCATCAGATCCAATTCTGGTGTGCCCCATAGCTGAACCAGTTGAGCAAACACCTCCGGATGGAGCTCCCACTCCCCCGGATGAAAAGTCCGACAACTTAGAAAATCTGCTTCCCAGTTCTCCACCCCTGGGATATAGATCGCCGATAGATGGCAAGAGTGAGTCTCTGCCCATCGGATTATCCTGGAAACTTCTATCATCGCCAAGGAACTCCTTGTTCCCCCCTGATGATTAATATAAGCTATAGTCGCGATGTTGTCTGACTGAAACCTCATGAATCCGGCCGAAGCCAGCTGAGGCCACGCCTGAAGAGCATAGAATATCGCTCTTAATTCCAGAATATTTATCGGTAGGAGGGCCTCCTCCTGAGTCCACAAACCCTGTGCTTTCAGGGAATTCCAGACTGCACCCCAGCCCAGTAGGCTGGCGTCCGTCGTCACAATAACCCACGCTGGCCTGCGGAAAAACATTCCCCTGGACAGGTGATCCTGTGACAACCATCAAAGAAGAGAGTCTCTGGTCTCTTGATCCAGATTTATCTGAGGAGATAAATCTGCATAATCCCCATTCCACTGTTTGAGCATGCATAGTTGCAGTGGTCTGAGATGCAAGCGAGCAAACGGAACTATGTCCATTGCCGCTACCATAAGTCCAATTACCTCCATACACTGAGCCACTGACGGCCGAGGAATGGAATGAAGACCTCGGCAAGTGGTTAAAATCTTTGATTTCCTGACCTCCGTCAGAAATATTTTTATGTCCACCGAATCTATCAGAGTTCCCAGGAATGGAACTCTTGTGAAAGGAGAACTCTTTTTCACGTTCACCTTCCACCCATGAGATCTTAGAAAGGCCAACACTAAGTCCGTGTGAGACTTGGCAAGTTGGAAAGTCGACGCTTGAATTAAGATGTCGTCTAGATAAGGCGCCACTGCTATGTCCCTCGGCCTTAGGACCGCCAGAAGGGACCCTAGCACCTTTGTGAAGATTCTTGGCGCCGTGGCTAACCCGAAGGGAAGAGCCACAAACTGGTAATGCCTGTCCAGAAAGGCAAACCTGAGGAACTGGTGATGATCTTTGTGGATAGGAATGTGTAGATATGCATCCTTTAGATCCACGGTAGTCATATATTGACCCTCCTGGATCATTGGTAAAATAGTCTGAATGGTCTCCATCTTGAAGGATGGAACTCTTAGGAATTGGTTTAGGATCTTGAGATCTAGAATTGGTCTGAAGGTTCCCTCTTTGCCCCTGTTCTGTTTTCTGAACTGGGCAGTTCACTCCCATGGTAAAAAGGTCTTCTACACAGCGTAAGAACACCTCTCTTTTTGTCTGGTTTACAGACAATTGAGAAAGATGGAACCTCCCCTTGGAGGAGAATCTTTGAAATCTAGGAGATACCCCTGGGTTACAATTTCTACGGCCCAGGAGTCCTAAACGTCTCTTGCCCAGGCCTGAGCAAAGAGAGAAAGTCTGCCCCCTACTTGATCCGGTCCCGGATCGGGGGCTACCCCTTCATGCGGTCTTAGTGGCAGTAGCAGGCTTTTTGGCCTGTTTACCCTTGTTCCAAGCCTGGTTAGGTCTCCAGGTTGGCTTGGATTGAGCAAAGTTCCCCTCTTGCTTTGCAGCAGGGGAAGAGGAAGCGGGACCACCCTTGACGTTTCGAAAGGAACGAAAATTATTTTGTTTGGTCCTTGTCTTATTTGACTTATCTTGAGGGAGGGCATGACCCTTCCCTCCAGTGATGTCTGAAATGATCTCTTTCAGTGCAGGACCGAATAGGGTCTTACCTTTGAAAGGGATGGTCAAAAGCTTAGATTTAGATGACACATCAGCTAACCAGGACTTAAGCCATAACGCTCTTCGCGCTAAAATGGCAAAACCTGAATTCTTTGCCGCTAACTTAGCAAGATGAAAAGCAGCGTCTGTAATAATAGAATTAGCCAACTTAAGGGCCTTAATTCTGTCCAAAATATCATCTAGTGGGGTCTCCATCTGAAGAGCCTCTTCTAGAGCCTCAAAACAAAAAGCAGCTGCAGTGGTTACCGGAACAATGCACGCTATAGGTTGAAGAAAACCGTGATGAACAAAATTTTTCTTTAGGAGACCCTCTAACTTTTTATCCATAGGATCAATGAAACCACAACTGTCTTCAATAGGTATAGTTGTACGTTTAGCCAGAGTAGAAATAGCTCCCTCCACCTTAGGGACCGTCTGCCATGAGTCCTTTATGGTGTCAGAAATGGGGAACATTTTCTTAATAACAGGAGGGGGAGCGAACGGAATACCTGGTCTATCGCACTCCTTAGTAACAATGTCCGAAATCCTCTTAGGGACCGGTAAAACATCAGTGTAAACAGGAACCTCTAGATATTTGTCCATTTTACACAATTTCTCTGGAACGACAATAGGGTCACAATCATCCAGAGTAGCTAAAACCTCCCTGAGCAATAAACGGAGGTGCTCTAGCTTAAATTTAAATGCTGTCATATCTGAATCTGTCTGAGGGAACATCTTTCCTGAATCAGAAATCTCTCCCTCAGACAGCAAATCCCTCATCCCTACCTCAGAACATTGTGAGGGAATATCGGATACGGCTACTAAAGCGTCAGAAGGCTCAGCATTTGTTCTTAACCCAGAGCTACTGCGCTTCCCTTGCAACCCTGGCAGTTTAGATAAAACCTCTGTGAGGGTAGTATTCATAACTGAAGCCATATCTTGCAAGGTGAAAGAATTAGACGCACTAGAAGTACTTGGCGTCGCTTGTGCGGGCGTAACTGGTTGTGACATTTGGGGAGAACTAGATGGCGAAACCTGATTTCCTTCTGTCTGAGAATCATTTAATGCCAAATTCTTATAAGTCAAAATATGCTGTTTGCAATTTATAGACATATCAGAACAATTGGGACACATTCTTAGAGGGGGTTCCACAATGGCTTCTAAACAAATGGAACAATGAGTTTCCTCAGTGTCAGACATGTTTAACAGGCTAGTAATGAAGCAAGCAAGCTTGGTAAACACTTTATTTAATGAAAAAAACACAATTTGCAAAAACGGTACTGTACCTTTAAGAGAAAAAAAAGGCATACACAAACTGCAAAACAGTTTAAAATTGCATCAAAAATTCAGAAATTTTAACAGTGTACCCACTAAGCTTTAGAAGGATTGCACCACAAGTAATAAAGCAAAAGACCCCCAAATGAAAAAAAAAAACGATTGATAATTCTCTAAAACCGGTTAAAACCCCCTACTAAAGCACCTTGTCACAGCTCTGCTGTGGCCCTACCTGCCCTTAGGAAGCGATAATATGGGGTTTAAAGCTTCAATTAGTCCCTCAGAAGACTCTCAGGAGAAGTTGCTTGCTGCTTGTAAATATAGGACCCGCCCACCTCACTCGATGTTGCCTGGGGCCTACACAGAACTAACAAACCCTGCCTGAAAGCCATGTGGGTTATAAACAACCCCAAAGAACCGTCAAGCAAATGTCCCATAAAACAGAAAACGTTACTCCCAGACACAAAAACGTTTGTCACAAATTCACATAAACTGAGTGCCCACAAAAAATTAACCCTTTATGCAAGCTAGTAAAAACCTCTGATAACACTAGGATCACTGTTTACCCTTCCCCTAATGGGGACACTGTCAGCCTTTCTGAGGTAACACAGTCTCTGCAGAAAATATGACTGAACATACCTCATTGCTGTATAGCAAGAAACCGTTCCTCACACTGAAGTTTTCCTGTACTCCTCAGCTCATGTGGAAACAGCAGTGGACCTTAGTTACAAATACTAAGATCATCATCCTCCAGGCAGAAAACATAATTTATGCTTACCTGATAAATTCCTTTCTCCTGTAGTGTAGTCAGTCCACGGGTCATCCATTACTTATGGAATATATCTCTTCCTAACAGGAAACTGCAAGAGAATTACCCAGCAGAGCTGCTATATAGCTCCTCCCCTCACATATCATACTCAGTCATTCGACCAAAGCAGACGAGAAAGGAGGAACCATAGGGTACAGTGGTGACTGGAGTTTAATTAAAATTTAGACCTGCCGTAAAAACAGGGCGGGCCGTGGACTGACTACACTACAGGAGAAAGGAATTTATCAGGTAAGCATAAATTATGTTTTCTCCTGTTAAGTGTAGTCAGTCCACGGGTCATCCATTACTTATGGAATACCAATACCAAAGCTAAAGTACACGGATGAAGGGAGGGACAAGGCAGGAACATTAAACAGAAGGAAACACTGCCTGAAGTACCTTTCTCCCAAAAATAGCCTCCGACGAAGCAAAAGTGTCAAATTTGTAAAATTTTGAAAAAGTGTGAAGCGAAGACCAAGTCGCAGCCTTCCAAATCTGTTCAACAGAGGCCTCATTTTTAAAGGCCCAGGTAGAAGCCACAGCTCTAGTAGAATGAGCTGTAATCCTTTCAGGAGGCTGCTGTCCAGCAGTCTCATAGGCTAAGCGTATTATGCTACGAAGCCAAAAAGAGAGAGAGTTAGCCGAAGCCTTTTGACCTCTCCTCTGTCCAGAGTAAACGACAAACAGGGAAGAAGTTTGACGAAAATCCTTAGTTGCCTGTAAAAAGAATTTCAGGGCACGGACTACGTCCAGATTATGCAAAAGTCGTTCCTTCTTTGAAGAAGGGTTAGGACACAGAGATGGAACAACAATCTCTTGATTGATATTCCTGTTAGTAACTACCTTAGGTAAGAACCCAGGTTTAGTACGCAGGACTACCTTGTCTGAATGAAAAATCAGATAAGGAGAATCACAATGTAAGGCAGATAACTCAGAGACTCTTCGAGCCGAGGAAATAGCCATCAAAAACAGAACTTTCCAAGATAACAGCTTGATATCAATGGAATGAAGGGGTTCAAATGGAACGCCTTGAAGAACATTAAGAACTAAGTTTAAGCTCCACGGCGGAGCAACAGACTTAAACACAGGCTTAATCCTAGTTAAAGCCTGACAGAAAGCCTGAACGTCTGGAACTTCAGCCAGACGTTTGTGTAGAAGAATAGACAGAGCAGAAATCTGTCCCTTTAACGAACTAGTAGATAAGCCCTTTTCTAAACCCTCTTGTAGAAAGGACAATATCCTAGGAATCCTAACCTTACTCCATGAGTAACTCTTGGATTCGCACCAATGTAAATATTTACGCCATATCTTATGGTAAATTTTTCTGGTAACAGGCTTCCTAGCCTGTATTAAGGTATCAATAACAGACTCCGAGAAGCCACGCTTTGATAGAATCAAGCGTTCAATCTCCATGCGGGTCAGCCTCAGAGAAATTAGATTTGGATGTTTGAAAGGACCCTTAATTAGAAGGTCCTGTCTCAGAGGCAGAGACCACGGTGGACAGGACGACATGTCCACTAGGTCTGCATACCAGGTCCTGCAAGGCCACGCAGGCGCTATCAGAATCACCGAAGCTCTCTCCTGTTTGATCTTGGCAATCAAACGAGGAAGCATCGGGAATGGTGGAAACACATAAGCCATGTTGAAGACCCAAGGGGCTGTCAGAGCATCTATCAGCACCGCTCCCGGGTCCCTGGACCTGGATCCGTAACAAGGAAGCTTGGCGTTCTGACGAGACGCCATGAGATCCAGATCTGGTTTGCCCCAACGACGAATCAGTTGAGCAAAGACCTCCGGATGAAGCTCCCACTCCCCCGGATGAAAAGTCTGGCGACTTAGAAAATCCGCCTCCCAGTTCTCCACGCCTGGGATGTAGATCGCTGACAGGTGGCAAGAGTGAGACTCTGCCCAGCGAATTATCTTTGAGACTTCTAACATCGCTAGGGAACTTCTGGTTCCCCCTTGATGGTTGATGTAAGCCACAGTCGTGATGTTGTCCGACTGAAATCTGATGAACCTCAGAGTTGCTAACTGAGGCCAAGCTAGGAGAGCATTGAATATTGCTCTTAACTCCAGAATATTTATTGGGAGGAGTTTCTCCTCCTGAGTCCATAATCCCTGAGCTTTCAGGGAATTCCAGACTGCTCCCCAGCCTAGAAGGCTGGCGTCTGTTGTTACAATCGTCCAATCTGGCCTGCGAAAGGTCATCCCCTTGGACAGATGTGGCCGAGAAAGCCACCATAGAAGAGAATCTCTGGTCTCTTGATCCAGATTTAGTAGGGGGGACAAATCTGAGTAATCCCCGTTCCACTGACTTAGCATGCACAATTGCAGCGGTCTGAGATGCAGGCGCGCAAATGGTACTATGTCCATTGCCGCTACCATTAAGCCGATTACTTCCATGCACTGAGCTACTGACGGGTGTGGAATGGAGTGAAGGACACGGCAAGCATTTAGAAGTTTTAATAACCTGGCCTCTGTCAGGTAAATTTTCATCTCTACAGAATCTATAAGAGTCCCTAGAAAGGGAACTCTTGTAAGTGGTAATAGAGAACTCTTTTCCACGTTCACCTTCCACCCATGCGACCTCAGAAATGCCAGAACTATCTCTGTATGAGACTTGGCAGTTTGAAAACTTGACGCTTGTATCAGAATGTCGTCTAGGTACGGAGTCACCGCTATGCCTCGCGGTCTTAGTACCGCCAGAAGTGATCCTAGAATTTTTGTAAAGATTCTTGGAGCCGTAGCTAATCCGAAGGGAAGAGCTACAAACTGGTAATGCCTGTCTAGGAAGGCAAATCTCAGATACCGGTAATGGTCCTTGTGAATCGGTATGTGAAGGTAGGCATCCTTTAGATCCACTGTGGTCATGTACTGACCCTCTTGGATCATGGGAAGGATGGTTCGAATAGTTTCCATTTTGAATGATGGAACTCTTAGAAATTTGTTTAGGATTTTTAAGTCCAAGATTGGCCTGAAGGTTCCCTCTTTCTTGGGAACCACAAATAGGTTTGAATAGAATCCCTGCCCGTGTTCTGTCCGCGGAACTGGGTGGATTACCCCCATTAGTAAGAGGTCTTGTACACAGCGTAGAAACGCCTCTTTCTTTATTTGGTTTGCTGATAACCTTGAAAGATGAAATCTCCCCCGTGGAGGAGAAGTTTTGAAGTCCAGGAGATATCCCTGAGATATGATCTCCAACGCCCAGGGATCCTGGACATCTCTTGCCCAAGCCTGGGCGAAGAGAGAAAGTCTGCCCCCCACTAGATCCGTTTCCGGATAGGGGGCCCTCTCTTCATGCTGTTTTGGGGGCAGCAGCAGGTTTCTTGGCCTGCTTGCCCCTGTTCCAGGACTGGTTAACTTTCCAGCCCTGTCTGTAACGAGCAACAGCTCCTTCCTGTTTTGGAGCGGAGGAAGTTGATGCTGCTCCTGCCTTGAAGTTACGAAAGGCACGAAAATTAGACTGTTTGGCCTTTGATTTGGCCCTGTCCTGAGGTAGAGCATGGCCCTTACCTCCCGTAATGTCAGCAATAATTTCTTTCAAGCCGGGCCCGAATAAGGTCTGCCCTTTGAAAGGAATATTAAGCAATTTAGATTTAGAAGTCACGTCAGCTGACCAGGATTTAAGCCATAGCGCTCTGCGCGCTTGGATGGCGAATCCAGAGTTCTTAGCCGTAAGTTTGGTTAAATGCACAACGGCATCAGAAACAAATGCGTTAGCTAGCTTAAGTGTCTTAAGCTTGTTGATTATTTCATCCAATGGAGCTGAGCGAATGGCCTCTTCCAGAGACTCAAACCAGAATGCTGCCGCAACAGTGACAGGCGCAATGCATGCGAGGGGCTGTAAAATAAAACCTTGTTGAACAAACATTTTCTTAAGGTAACCCTCTAATTTTTTATCCATTGGATCTGAAAAGGTACAACTATCCTCCACCGGGATAGTGGTACGCTTAGCTAAAGTAGAAACTGCTCCCTCCACCTTAGGGACCGTCTGCCATAAGTCTCGTGTGGTGGCGTCAATAGGAAAAATTTTCCTAAATATGGGAGGAGGGGTAAAAGGCACACCCGGTCTATCCCACTCCTTGCTAATAATCTCTGTAAGCCTTTTTGGTATAGGAAATACGTCAGTACACACCGGTACCGCATAGTATCTATCCAACCTACATAATTTCTCTGGAATTGCAACCGTATTACAATCATTCAGAGCCGCTAATACCTCCCCTAGCAATGTGCGGAGGTTCTCTAGCTTAAATTTAAAATTGGAAATCTCTGAATCCAGTCTCCCTGGATCAGATCCGTCACCCACAGAATGAAGCTCTCCGTCCTCACGTTCTGCAAACTGTGACGCAGTATCTGACATGGCTCTCATCTCATCCGCGCGCTCTATCCTTAACCCAGAGCTATCGCGCTTGCCTCTTAATTCTGGCAACTTAGATAATACTTCTGTCATAACAGTAGCCATGTCTTGCAAAGTGATTTGTAAGGGCCTCCCTGATGTACTTGGCGCCACAAAATCACGCACCTCCTGAGCGGGAGGCGAAGGTACTGACACGTGAGGAGAGTTAGTCGGCATAACTTCCCCCTCGTCGTCTGGTGATAATTTCTTTACATGTAAAGATTGACTTTTATTTAAAGTAGCATCAATGCAATTAGTACACAAATTTCTATTGGGCTCCACATTGGCCTTTAAACATAGTGAACAAAGAGATTCATCTGAGTCAGACATGTTTAAACAAACTAGCAATGAGACTAGCAAACTTGGAAATACTTTTCAAAATTAATTTTCAAGCAATATAAAAAACATTACTGTGCCTTTAAGAAGCACAGAAAAACTGACACAGTTGAAATAACAATGACCAAAATCGTTATAGCAACCAAATTTTCACAGTAAATGTATTAAGTTAGCAAAGGATTGCACCCACCAGCAAATGGATGATTAACCCCTTAGTACCCAAAAACGGATAACAATTATATAAATAACGTTTTTCTCACAGTCAAATACACTGTCACAGGACTGCTGTGCCTGATTACCTCCCTCAAAATGGATTTTGAAGACCCCTGAGCTCTCTAGAGACGATCTGGATCATGGAGGATGAAGTAGACAGATTGTGACTGAATTTTTACTGCGCAAAAAAACGCTAAAATAGGCCCCTCCCACTCATATTACAACAGTGGGGAAGCTCAGAAACTGTTTCTATGCAGAAAACAAAAATGGCCATGTGGTAAAAATCATGCCCTAATAAGTTTTATCACCAAGTACCTCACAAAAACGATTAACACGCCAGTAAACGTTTTAAACATACATTTGAAAGTTATGTATTATTATTAATAAGCCTGCTACCAGTCGTTTTTACTGCAGTTAAGGCTCATACATTATTTCAGTATTAACAGTATTTTCAGAGTCAATTCCATTCCTTAGAAAAATACATTCAGTGTACACGCACTCATCAGCCTAATACCAGTCGCTATCACTGCATTGCTGCACTGCTGAACTTACTTTACAATGGTATCAGCAGTATTTTCTCAGTCAATTCCATTCCTCAGAAAATAAATTACTGCACATACCTCATTTGTTGCAGGGGAGCCCTGCATGCTATTCCCCTTCTCTGAAGTTACCTCACTCCTCAGATGAGAAACAGCCAGTGGATCTTAGTTACGTCTGCTAAGACCATAGAAAAAAACCCAGGCAGATTCTTCTTCTAATGCTGCCTGAGAATAAACAGCACACTCCGGTGCCATTTAAAAATAACAAAATTTTGATTGTAGAAATAAACTAAGTTAAAAAAACACCACAGATCTCTCACAGCTTCCTTTTTAGTTAGGCTGCAAGAGTATGATATGTGAGGGGAGGAGCTATATAGCAGCTCTGCTGGGTAATTCTCTTGCAGTTTCCTGTTAGGAAGAGATATATTCCATAAGTAATGGATGACCCGTGGACTGACTACACTTAACAGGAGAAATCTTCATCTATGTCCTGCCTGAGAGTAAATAGTACAACACCGGTACCATTTAAAAATAACAAACACTTGATTGAAGATAAAATAAAACTAACAGTTTAACACCTCTTCTCTTTACCCTTCCTGCTTAGAGCCACCAAAAAGAATGACTGGGTGGTGGAGTTAAGGGGGGAGCTATATAGACAGCTCTGCTGTGGTGCTCTCTTTGCTACTGCCTGTCAGGAAGGACAATATCCCACAAGTTAGGATGAATCCGTGGACTCGGTACATCTTGCAAAAGAAAGTCATATCCGCAGACCAGGACTTCAGCCAGAGCGTCCGACGGGCCTGAACCTTAGCATTTAGGCGAATAATCTGCATGTTAGCAACACAGATAAAAGAATGAGCAATTCTCAAGGCTTTAATTCTTTCCTGGATAACGTTGAGGGAATCGATAAGGAGTCGCACCAGTAGGTAGCTGCTCCAGCAACCGCTGGACATAAATATCACGTATGTCGAAACATCTTTCTTAGAAGAGTTTCGATCTTCTTATCCATCGGCTCTCTGAACGACGAACTATCCTCCAGCGGGATAGTAGTACGCTTGGCAAGCGTGGAGATAGCGCCATCCATATTAGTGACGGAACCATACAACTCCAATTGAGAGTCCGGGACCGGAAACAATTTTTTAAAGGAAGACGAAGGGGAAAAGGAAGATCCAATTCTGTCCCATTCGTTCTTAATAATGTTCGCCATCTTTACAGAAACAGGAAAAGTTAAAGGCACTACCCTGTCCTCGTAAACTCTGTCTAATTTAGGAATCAAAGGTTTATTAGGCAACTTGGCCTCTGGAACCTCTAATGTAAACTTCCTTTAGAAGAAAACATAAGTGTTCAATCTTAAATCTAAAGGCTGGTTCCTCCGCAGCAGGAGGCATAGAGGCAGCAGACTCCATCCCAGAAAGTTCACCCTCTGAAGCCTCAGAGTGCGACTTATCCTCGGATAACTGAGACAGAGCACAGAAATACAATAAATTACATGATGACCCCGGGTTAGGAGAGCTATGTTTAACCTTTTGCTTGCGTTTAGAAGGGCGAGGTAAAGCACTGAGGGCCTCAGACACTGCCATTTTTAACTGCGCGGTAAAATCTGATGGTAAAAGGCCCCCTCCAGATGGAGGATTAGGCATGCTATGGGAAGCTGCGTGTGTAGAAGGAGATGAGTGTTGGGTATGCACCTCACGGGACGGCAAGTCTTCAGAGGTGGACGGCTCAGTGGTACTAAAGGGGTTTACCTTCTTTGACCGAATAACGTTGTCAAGGCATGTGGAACATAGTTGAGAGGGTGTGCATACCAAGGCCTCCGCACAATATAAACAGGTATCACTATTTGGAATAGAGGGAGTACCCGCTAATATCTCAGAATTCTCCATAGCTTAAGCTAATGACAGCAGGACACAGAACATAAACGATCTTTATTTCTCAAAAAACGGCGCCTTTATACTCCCAATGGCTGGGGCACTCACCACCTCCTAGACCTAGACAATGCAGAGAAATAGTGACTTTTCCGACGGCAAGCTCGGTCAGGAAAGAGGAAGTGAAAGCGAGACCACTCCTGTTCACATGGTGCGCAAGGCAGGACCACCCCTGCTATGAGAAAAAGCGTACCAAGCTACAAGCTGAGCAGCACTCAAAGTGAAAGTAAAAACCTGTGCGTTCCAGACACATAACAAACAGCCTATGAGTCCAATAAAATCTCACACAAAATCAAAGCATCACATTTGATTAATCCCCACTGTTCAATAATCCCCGTCAGGAGATATTAACCCATGATTAAGATAAAAGGAGCCACACTGTGACCCTGTCTTCTAGCGTTTTTAACATATGCAAAAAATTTCATCAATCTTACCAGAATCCATGCTGTGGAACAGAAACACAGCCTCTCAAGTGTAACAGTCTTGTAGCATCGCTCCTGACATGGACTAGAGTGAGAAAACAAGCAGGCAGTGAAGCTTGTCAACACTGATTGCTTAGGAGCTGTAAGCAGGCAGTCTGGATGGGTTCGCAGAAAGACTCTCCCTGCATATCCAGACTCTAACTTTCGTCAATGCTCTCACTGAGAGGCACAAGACTACTTAAAACTCCAGTCCCATATCGAAGGGCAAAAACTCTTCCTAAGGAACTACTCAGAAATCTTCTGACACTTCTCTGCCATCCTCCTGTGACGAAAAGGAAAAGAATGACTGGGGGATGGGGCAAGTGGGAGAGGTATTTAAGCCTTTGGCTGGGGTGTTTGACTCCTCCTGGTGGCCAGGTTCCGTATTTCCCAACAGTAAGGAATGATGCTGTGGACTCTCCTTATATTAAGAAGGAAATTGCATGCTCTTTCCAAATCATGAAAGAAAGAAAATTGGGTTTCATGTCCATTTAAAGGGATATTAAAGGTAGGTTATTCTCTTTGGGGAAAGAGTTTCCCTCTGGTGATCTTAAAGGGATAGGAAAGTCAAAAGTAAACTTGCATTATTCAGATAGAGCATGTCATTTTAAGACAATTTTAAAATTCACTTCTATTTTCAAAATGTCCTTCGTTCTCTTGGTATCCATTGTTGAAAAAGAATAAAGCAGCTATCCTACACTATTGGAGGCTAGCTGCTCATTTGTGCCTGCACACATTTGTCCCTTGTGATTGGCTAACTAGTTGTGTTCAGCTATTAACCAATAGTGCAATGCTGTTCCTTTAGCAAAGGATAACAAGAGAATAAAGCAAATTTGATAATAGAAGTAAATTGGAAAGTCGTTTGGAATTGTATGTTCTATCCAAATCATGAAATAAAAATTTGGGGTTTCCTGTCCCTTTAAAGACAAAAGATCGTAAAAAGGATATTAAAGACAAAACTAAACTTCTGTGATTCAGACACAGAATACAATAAATCTTTTGAGAATTTTTTTTTTATGCTTACCTAATAATTATTATTTTCTTTCCTGGAGAGTCCACAATTCCATTCATTACTGTTGCGAAAATTCAACACCTGGCCACCAGGAGGCAAAGACACACCAGCCAAAGCTAAAGTATCCCTCCCACTTCCCATACTCCCCCAGTCATTCAGCTGAGGGAATAAGGAAAAAGTAGGAGAAACACTAAGGGTATATAGGTGCCAGAAGATTAGGAAAAAAGGAAATTTATGCTTACCTGATAAATGTATTTCTTTTACGATATGACGAGTCCACGGATTTCATCCTTGCTTATGGGATATCGCCTCCTGGTCAGCAGGAGGAGGCAAAGAGCTCCACAGCAGAGCTGCATAAATAGCTCCTCCCTTCCCCTCCAACCCAGTCATTCGGCCAAAGTTAGGAAGAGAAAAGAAAAGCCAAGGAGCAGAGGTGACTGAAGTTAAACAAAAAATAAAAACCTGTCTTAGAAAATGACAGGGCGGGCCGTTGACTCGTCATATCGTAAAATAAATAAATTTATCAGGTAAGCATAAATTTCCTTTTCTTTTACAAGATATGACGAGTCCACGGATTTCATCCTTACTTATGGGATACAATACCAAAGCAATAGGACACGGATGAAAGGGAGGGAGAATACAGGAACCGAAACGGAAGGCACCACTGCTTGAAGAACCTTTCTCCCCAAAACAGCCTCAGACGAGGCAAAAGTATCAAATTTGGAAAATTTGGAAAAAGTGTGAAGAGACCAAGTTGCAGCCTTGCAAATCTGTTCAACGGAAGCATCATTTTTAAATGCCCATGAGGAAGCCACAGCTCTAGTAGAATGAGCCGTAATTCATTCTGGAGGCTGCTGTCCAGCAATCTCATATGCAACACGGATGATACTCTTCAGCCAAAAAGAAAGAGAGGTAACCATAGCTTTCTGACCCCTACGTTTTCCAGAAAAAACAACAAATAATGAAGATGTTTGACGAAAATCCTTAGTCGCCTGCAAGTAGAACTTCAAGGCACGGACTACGTTCAAATTATGTAACTGACGCTCCTTCTCAGAGGAAGGGTTAGGACACAAGGAAGGAACAATTTCTTGATTAATATTCTTGTTAGAAACAAACTTAGGAAGAAAACCACTACCACAACACCACCTTATCAGAATGGAAAATAAATAGCAACCAGAAATAAATATATAATAATAATAATAACATACGCCTAGATTTAGAGTTCTGCGGTAGCCGTCAAAAGCAGCGTTAAGGGCTCCTAACGCTGCTTTTGGCCGCCCGCTGGTATTTAGAGTCGTGTAGGTAAAGGTCTAACGCTCACTTTCAAGCCGCAAATTTTCCATACCGCAGATCCCCTTATGCCAATTGCGTATCCTATCTTTTCAATGGGATCTTCTTAACGCCGGTATTTAGAGTCTTGGCTGAAGTGAGCAGTAGACCATCTACCGACAAGACTCCAGCCGCAAAAAAAGTCAGTAGTTAAGAGCTTTTTGGGCTAACACCGGTTTATAAAGCTCTTAACTACTGTGCTCTAAAGTACACTAACACCCATAAACTACCTATGTACCCCTAAACCGAGGTCCCCCCACATCGCCGCCACTATAATACATTTTTTAACCCCTAATCTGCCGACCGCACACCGCCGCCACCTACATTATCCCTATGAACCCCTAATCTGCTGCCCCTAACATCGCCGACACCTACATAATATTTATTAACCCCTAATCTGCCCCCCCAACGTCGCCACTACCTAAGTACACTTATTAACCCCTAATCTGCCGACCGGACCTCGCCGCTACTCATTAACCCCTAAACCGCCGCACTCCCGCCTCACAAACACTATAATAAATTGTATTAACCCCTGATCTGCCCTCCCTAACATCGCCGCCACCTAACTTCAAGTATTAACCCCTAATCTGCCGACTGGACCTCGTCGCTACTCTAATAAATGTATTAACCCCTAAAGCTAAGTCTAACCCTAACTCCCCCCTAAGTTAAATATAATTTTAATCTAACGAAATAAATTAAATCTTATTAACTAAAGTATTCCTATTTAAAACTACTTACTTGTAAAATAAACCCTAATATAGCTACAATATAACGAATAATTATATTGTAGCTATTTTAGGATTTATATTTATTTTACAGGCAACTTTGTATTTATTTTAACTAGGTACAATAGCTATTAAATAGTTATTAACTATTAATAGCTACCTAGTTAAAATAATTACAAAATTACCTGTAAAATAAATCCTAACCTAAGTTACAATTAACTCTGATGAACTGCCCGTGAGGCAGGAAACGCGTCAGCCGTGGATTCTGACAGTGTGCTGTGCCTTTGTACGATTTTAATGCAAGTATAATAAAGACTAACTTTTAAATGGATGCTTTCTCTCCCTGCCTTTCTTTACCGGTACTGTGAAAGTGTGTGATATTTAAGTTACAATTAAACCTAACACTACACTATCAATAAATTACCTACAATTACATACAATTAAATAAACTAAACTACAAACCCCCCTCCACTAAATTACAAAAAATAAAAAAAGATTACAAGAATATTAGGCTAATTACACCTACTCTAAGCCCCCTAATAAAATAAAAAAGCCCCCCAAAATAATAAAGGTCCTTACCCTATTCTAAATTAAAAAGTAACCAGCTCTTTTACCTTTAAAAAAAATACAACCCCCCCAACATTAAAACCCACAACCCACATACCCCTACTCTAACCCAAACCCCCCTTAAATGAACCTAACACTACCCCCCTGAAGATCTCCCTACCTTGAGCCGTGTTCACCCAGCCGGGCACCGATGGACCAAAAGAGGACATCCGGAGCGGCAGAAGTCTTCATTCTATCCGGGCAGAAGAGGAAATCCGGACCAGCAGACATCTTCATCCAAGCGGCATCTTCTATCTTCATCCATCCGACGAGGAGCTGCTCCATCTTCAAGACCTCAGGCGCGGAACATCCTTCTTCCCAGACGACTAGACGACGAATGACGGTTCCTTTAAATGACGTCATCCAAGATGGAGTCCCTCGAATTGAAGTTAGGTGGCTGCGATGTTAGGGAGGGCAGATTAGGGGTTAATACAATTTATTATAGTGTTTGTGAGGCGGGAGTGCGACGGTTTAGGGGTTAATACATTTATTAGAGTAGTGGCGAGGTCCGGTCGGCAGATTAGGGGTTAATAAGTGTAGTTAGGTAGGGGCGACGTTGGGGGGGGGGCAGATTAGGGGTTAATAAATATTATGTAGGTGTTGTCGATGTTAGGGGCAGCAGATTAGGGGTACATAGGGATAATGTAGGTTGCGGCGGTGTCCGGAGCGGCAGATTAGGGGTTAATTGTGTAATGCAGGTGTCAGGTTATGTGTAAGGTTAGGGGTTTAGACTCGGGGTTCATGTTAGGGTGTTAGGTGCAGTCTTAGAAACTGTTTCCCCATAGGAAACAATGGGGCTGCGTTAGGAGCTGAACGCTGCTTTTTTTGCAGGTGTTCGTTTTTTTTTCAGCCCAAACTGCCCCATTGTTTCCTATGGGGGAATCGTGCACAAGCACGTTTTTCCAGCTAGCCGCTACCGTAAGCAATGCTGGTATTGAGAGTTGAAGTGGCGGTAAATATACCTTTACGCTCCCTTTTTGGAGCCTAACGCAGCCCTTCAGAGAACTTTAAATACCAGCGTTGTTTAAAAGCAGCGCTAGAAAAAAAAGACGCGTAGCTAACGCACTCCTTCGGCTGCAAAACTCTAAATCTAGGCGATAATATCTATGGAATGTATAGGTTCAAATGGAACCCCTTGAAGAGCATTAAGAACTAAATTCAAACTCCAAGGAGGAGCAATTGATCTAAACAAAGGCCTGATCCTAGTCAGAGCCTGACAAAAGGACTGAACATCCGGAACATCTGCCAGACGTTTGTGTAGCAAAATAGACAGAGCAGAAATCTGTCCCTTTAAGGAACTTGCTGATAACCCCTTCTACAATCCTTCTTGGAGAAAGGACAAAATCCTAGGAAATCCGAATCTTACTCCATGAGTAACTCCTGGATTCGCACCAATAAAGATATTTACGCCATAGCTTATGGTAAATATTTCTAGTAACAGGCTTACGTGCCTGAATCAAGGTATTAATGACGGAATCAGAGAACCCTCGCTTAGATAAAATCAAGTGTTCAATATCCAAGCAGTCAGCTGCAGAGAAATTAGATTCGGATGATGGAAGGGTCCCTGAATGAGAAGGTCCTGCCTCAATTGAAGCTTCCACGGTGGCAGAGATGACATGTCCACCAGATCGGCATACCAAGTCCTGCGAAGCCACGCAGGAGCGATGAGAATCACAGAAGCCCTCTCCTGTTTGACTCGAGCAATCACCCGAGGAAGGAGAGCAAACGGTGGAAACACATAAGCTAGGTTGAACGACCAAGGCACTGCCAAGGCATCTATCAGTTCGGCCCGAGAATCCCTGGACCTGGAACAGTATCTCGGGAGCTTGGCATTCTGACGAGATGCCATAAGATCCAGCTCCGGTCTGCCCCATCTGAGAGTCAGGGTGGCAAAGACCTCCGGATGGAGTTCCCATTCCCCCGGATGAAACATCTGTCTGCTCAAAAAATCCGCTTCCCAGTTGTCCACTCCTGGGATGTAGATTGCTGACAGATAACAAGAGTGAGCCACCGCCCACCAAATTATCTTGGATACTTCTGTCATCGCTAAGGAACTCCTTGTTCCTCCCTGATGATTGATGTAAGCCACAGTCGTGATGTTGTCCGACTGAAATCGGATGAATTTGGCCGAAGCCAACTGAGGCCAAACCTGAAGTGCATTGAATAATGCTCTCAACTCCAGAATATTGATTGGAAGTAGAGACTCCGACCGAGTCCACACACCCTGAGCCTTCAGGGAATTCCAGACTGCTCCCCATCCTAGTAGACTGGCATCCGTCACTATCACCCATGTGGGTCTGCGGAAGCACGTCTCTTGGGACAGATGATCCGGCGACAACCACCAAAGAAGAGAGTCCCTTGTCTCCTGATCCAGATCTATCTGAAGAGACAAATCTGCATAATCTCCATTCCACTGTCTGAGCATGCTCAGTTTTAGAGGTCTGAGATGAAAACGAGCAAACGGAATGATGTCCATTGCCGCCACCATCAATCCAAGTACCTCCATGCACTGAGCCACTGACGGCCGAGGATTGGACTGAAGGGATCGACAAGTATTCAGAATCTTTAGCTTTCTGACCTCTGTTAAAAAGATTTTCATGGATACAGAGTCTATTAGAGTTCCCAGGAAAGGAACCCTTGTCTGTGGCATTAGTGAACTCTTTTCTAGATTCACCTTCCACCTTAGAAAGGATAGAACAATGTCGGTATGAGACTTTGTCAGTTGATAAGACGACAAGTGGATTTACTAAAATCTTTATCGTGAATACCGTATGAACAGATAATAGTTATACATTAACAGACAGGTCATAATTAGAATGACCCATCCACACTTCTAATTATGTATAAGATTCATACTTACAGAACCCTTATATATAATTGATATCTAGGTCCTATTATTTTCTAATAGGACTATATACAAGATACAGATACTACATCATAGGTTCACGGGAAGAGATTTATCTTTAATACCAGGTGGAAGATTACATATTTTATAAAAAGGGATTAAATATCAATTATAAAACGTTTTTATTCAGTCCCATAATTACTAATATCCAATGATATATACTAATTAATCGATAGTAACAAGAGCCACAATATACCTTCTCCGTTTTGTTCCCAATATAAGAGAAGTGCACTGATTAATACACCAGACACATGTTTACCCCCTCTGTTCCGGTTTTGACGAAATATACCGACTTCCGGTTTTTCGTCAACTTCCGGTTTTGTCAACATCCGGTTTCCATCAACTTCCGGTTTAGCGGCGGAACCGGATATCCGTTTTTTTAGCGCAATAAGGTAACTAGCAATGTTACAGGCATTAAGATATACATTCAGCCTTACAGAAATACCTATATATGATGGCACTACAAGTTGACCACTACTATAATATGACAAGATGGGCCAAACTATTTTAATATCGTAAAGGGATATACCCAATCTCATTAACAACTAATATTCCCCACTTCCGGTTGAATTCTACTTCCGGTTCATAAGGTCACTTTTTGGCGCAATTGGGACAATTTTTGGCGCAATTTTTAATCCAAACAGGTATATAACAAGCTTTCTCACCAACCATATATCAGTCTTGAAAAAGGCCCTATTGGTGGGCCGAAACGCGTTGGCATATATGGTGAGTTTTATTCCTATAATTGCAAGCATATTTTAAGCATTACTACTCTATGTTGTATTTTTTTCTTTTTTCACAGGGATTGGATTTTCTATATTTTTTCACAGGATTTGTTTTTTGGTCTTTTAGTTTCTCATATTTTTATGAAGCTTATTTTTTATGAAGTTTGTTTACATATTTTTATCAACTAGTGATCACTCTTTCTGATATACGACATTTATGCTTTGTTTTTATTGGATCTTTTACTGTTGGAACACTTTTTATTATTATCACAATATTGGATTTACATACGTGCTTTTGGATTGACATTTGGATCACGAGGATATTCTAATCTACTCATATAGATTGTTTCCACTGTTTTTTTGGATTTTTGACACATATATATTTTTCATTTCTTATATTTTTTATTGACATTTCCATATACTTTTTTCACCGGATTCACTTTTCACAGGACTTTCAATCTATTGTATTTTTTCTATATGTTTTTATACATGTTTGATACATAATTTCCACTGTATATCGCATTGATTTTTACTAGACATCGCACATAGTCACTTATTGTATTTATTGTATTTCATTTATATTACTTTACTGTATTTCATTTATATTACTTTACTGTTTTTACTTTTCTATTTGTCTTTGCATCAATATTAATGCCATTTTTGGATTATTTTTATTGCAATTGTTTTTATTGCAATCGTTTTTATTAGGTATCATTGTCCTTGCATCAATATTAATGCCATTGTTGGATTATTTTTATTGTTATTGTTTTTATTAAGTATCATGGATCCATATACTTTTATGCTTTTTTAACCTGTGATTTTCTGCTGTTATTATATGTGATATTAAACCTGTTAAACTGTATTATTTAAAGATCCCATTATTATACCATTGTAGGATCCTTATGGTGTACATACTGACACTTTTAGTCTATACCCTATAGTGTACCAACTGACACTATTAGTCTATACCCTATATTTAGACCTAGCCTTTCATTAGGCGCTCCTAACACACCCCATCTCTTAGTTGATAAGACGACGTCTGGATCAGAATATCGTCCAGATAAGGCGCCACTGCAACGCCCTGCAGTCTGAGAACCGCCAGCAGAGACCCTAGAACCTTCGTGAAGATTCTGGGTGCCGTGGCCAGCCCGAAAGGTAGAGCCACGAACTGAAAAGGTTTGTCCAGGAAGGCAAACCTTAGGAACTGGTGATGATCTTTGTGGATAGGAATATGAAGATATGCATCCTTTAACTCCACGGTAGTCATATATTGACCCTCATGGATCAATGGAAAAATTGTCCGAATAGTCTCCATCTTAAAGGATGGGACTCTTAGAAACTTGTTTAGACTCTTGAGATCTAAAATGGGTCGGAACGTTCCCTCTTTCTTGGGAACCACAAAAAGATTTGAGTAAAACCCCTGCCCCCGTTCCTGTATTGGAACGGGACAAATTACTCCCATATTGGAGAGGTCTTTTACACAATGTAAGAACGCCTCTCTTTTTATCTGGTCTACAGACAATCGTGAAAGAAGAAACCTTCCCCTTGGGAGGGAATTTTTGAACTCCAGCTGATACCCTTGGGACACGATTTCTAGTGTCCAGGGATCCTGAACGTCTCTTATCCAAGCCTGGATAAAGTCTGCCTCCTACTAGATCCGGTCCCGGATAGAGGGCCGCCCCTTCATGCTGTCTTGGGAGCAGCAGCAGGCTTCTTGGGTTGTTTACCCTTGTTCCAAGCCTGGTTGGGTCTCCAGACGGACTTGGCTTGTGCAAAATCCCATCCTGTTAAGCGGAAGAAGAAGAGGGGGCACCCTTGAAATTTAGAAAGGAACGAAAATTACTCTGTCTACCCCTCTGCTTAGATGTTTTATCCTGAGGTAGGAGGTGACCCTTACCTCCCGTTATGTCAGAAAAGATCTCTTTCAAGTCAGGCCCGAATAGGGTCTTTCCCTTGAAAGGAATAGCCAAAAGTTTGGATTTAGAGGACACATCCACAGACCAAGATTTTAACCATAAGGCTCTGCACGCTAGAATGAAAAATCCTGCATTCTTAGCCGCCAATTTGGCGATCTGAAAGGCGGCATCCGTAACAAAAGAATTAGCCAGTTTAAGGGCCTTAATTCTATCCATTATTTCCTCTAAATAAGTTTCAGTCTTAAGAGACTCTTCTAAGGTGTCAAACCAAAAGGCAGCCGCAGTTGTGACTGGTAATAGAAACCCTTGATGAACAAATAGCTTTTTTAGAAGACCCTCCAACTTTTTATCCATAGGGTCTTTGAAAGCACAACTGTCCTCAATAGAGATAGTCGTATGCTTAGCCAGGGTAGAAATAGCTCCCTCCACCTTAGGGATCGTCTGCCAAGAGTCCCGAACAGTGTCAGGTATAGGGTACATTTTCTTAAAAATAGGGGAAGGTGAGAACGGGATACCCGTTCTTTCCCATTCCATAGTAATAATTTCTGAAATTCTTTTAGGAACTGGAAAAACGTCAGAATAAGATGGAACCTCCAAATACTTGTCCATCTTACACAATTTCTCTGGAGGGACCACAATAGAGTCACAGTCGTCCAGAGTCATCAAAACCTCCCGCAGTAACAGGCGAAGGTGTTCAAACTTAAATATGAAGGACATCACGTCCGAATCTGTCTGGGGTAATGCACTACCTGAGTCAGATAGTTACCCTTCAGACAGAGCCTCCCTACCCCCCCCCCCCCCCCCTCAGAGCCCTAGGAGGGTACATCTGAGATCGCCATCAAAGAATCAGAAGTCGCATGAACCACCTGGGCCTCTTTTCTACTACGTTTGCCCTGTAATACAGGCAAATTAGATAAAACTTCTGTAAGAGTGGATGACATAACTGCAGCCATATCCTGCAGAGTAAATGACGCAGACACCGTTGAAGAACATGGCGTTACTTGCGCGGGTGTTAAAGGCTGTGACGCTTTGGAAGAAAGCTGCGGCATACCCTGAATCTCATCAGAAAAAATAGAGTACTGTGTCTTTAAATAATAAAGTCTGCTACTATTCGATAAGCAAATAAGTAGTTTTACTACGCTTGACCCTGAGCTGCTAGCAAGAAGTAGTTTTACTACGCTTGCCCCCAAGTTGTTTGTTCCTTTTTCTTTTTTTGGTAAAAAGCCTGTCACCTCGCCGCAGCTCTGCTGCGGCTCCTACCTGCCCCCACTTGCTTGACACTGACACCTCTTATGCGGCGCACCTACGATCGCTTGTAATTATTTCACAACAAGCGAACTTAGGGGCCGTGAAAAGTTGCTGCCATCCGGAGCTGAATAGAAGGGATACTGCGCAGTAAGCGCGCGAACGAGAAGCCCCTCCCTCGTGGGCGTAAACATAACCCTGCAGCTCCGTGGCGTATACACACACTGAACCGCCATTAACCGGAGTCTAAAACAATCCAATACTTTTGCCACAATCTCCCGCGTCAGCCACCTCTGTATGTTTTACACCTTCCACCATTAAACATAGAGTGCCCAATAACATACACAGTGTATAAACACCATTCATTCCCAGCGCTTCTAGTTTATCTTGTCTAGAATGTCTGCAGGAAATAAGCAATGTGTCGGTTCTCGTTTTAACTAATGAGAATCTGCATATTGTTAAAGAGAAGCCTTTTAGCCCCTAATCTCTGATAGAGAACAAACAAGAAAAAGGCAAAGTACAGTCAATTCTGATATATACTTTGTCCCAGAATAAAAGACTGCACTTATCTCCATGCTGAGGAACAGCATGATAATTCACAGTGTCAAGAGGTCCTCTCTTCCTCCTGAGGTCCTGTGAAGATAGAAGGGTCTTAGTTACGTTTCATCTAAGCCTTAGATTCTAAGGCCATCATATCAGAGCAGCAGAAGAATGGGAGGCGCAGTGAGGCTATAACCCCACCAGTTCCCATAGCCAAAAGGCTATAACTGCAGAAGCTGCTCTAAAGGAAAATAGTACACTTTGGCACCATTTAAAAATAAAAAACTCTTGATTGAAGAATCTAAACTAACACCTCACTTTACCTCACTCCTATCACTAACACAGGCAAAGAGAATGACTGGGTTGAGGGGGAAGGGAGGAGCTATTTATGCAGCTCTGCTGTGGAGTTCTTCGCCTCCTCCTGCTGACCAGGAGGCAATATCCCATAAGGATGAAATCCGTGGACTCGTCATATCTTGTAAAAGGAAATGCTGCCTTAAAATTAAATAGGGGCGGGTCGTGGACTCTCCATGCCAGGAAAGGAAAGAATTTATCAGGTAAGCATAAATTTTGTTTTCTTTCCAATGGCATGGATAGTCCACGATTCCATTCATTACTGTTGGGAATCTAATACCCAAGCTAGAAAAGACACGGAATGGACAGGGAGGGAGAACTAAAGGCAGGCAGACCTAAATTGAAGCCACCACGGCTCGAAAGCACCTTTCTCCCAAAGGAATCTTCAGCTGAGGCAAAAACATCAAAAATTCGAAAAAGTATGCAAAGAGGACCAAGTAGTCGTCTTACAGATTTTTTCCATGGATGCTTCGATCTTAAAAGCCCAAGAAGACGACACAGCACGGGTAGAGTGAGCCTTAAACCTCTCAGGAGGCTGCTTACCAGCTTCCTCATAAGCCAAACGAAAGACACTCCTCAGCCAAAAGGAAAGAGTAGTTACAGTGGCTTTTTAACCCTTGCATCTACTGGCATACACTACAAACAAGGAAGAAGATTGTCAAAAATAAGATAAGAGGTGTCACACTGTAAGGCAGATAATTCTAAAACTCTACAAACTGAAGAAATAGCCAACAAAAACAAACTTTCCAAGATAAAAGTTTAATATCAACAGAATGTGTTCAAACAGAGCCTGTTGAAAAACACAAAGAACCAGATTAAAAACACAGGCCTGATTCTGATCATGGCCTGAATAAAAGAATGAACGCCTGGAAGATTAGCTAACTTCTTGTGTAACAAAACCAAAAGGGCAGAGATCTGTCCCATTAGGTAACCAGCTGACAAACCTTTCTCCAAACCCTCCTGGAGAAACAGAATTCAAGGAACTCTCACCTTGTGCCAAGGGAAGCCTTGAGACTCACACTAGGAGAGATAGGTGCGCCAGACCTTTTGATACATCTGACGAGTCACAGGCTTACGAGCCTGGATCAGAGTGTCAATGACCCTATCTGAAAAACCTCTTTTAGACAGATCTAAGCGTTCAATCTCCACGCTGTCAGCTTTAGAGGAACTAGATTTTGATGAAGGAACGGACCTTGAAGTAAAAGGTCCGTCCTCAGAGGCAACCTCCACGGAGGGAAGGATGAAATCTTCACCAGATCTGCAAACCAAGTCCTGCAAGGCCAAGCTGGTGCAATTAGGATCACAGAGGCCCGCACTTGCTTGATGCGAGCTATGACCATCGGGAGAAGGGCAAACGGAGGGAACAGATACATCAGAATGAACTCCCACGGAACCACTAATGCGTCCACCAACACTGCCTGAGGGTCCCTTGATCTGGAACGGTATCTGGGCAGCTTGGTATTGAGACAGGAGGCCCTGAGGTCTATCTCCGGAACCCCCAAAATGAGGGTTATCTTGGAGAACACATCCAGATGGAGAGCCAGCTCCCCTGGGTAGAACGTGTCTGCTCAGATAGTCCGCTTCCCAAATTTCTACTCCTGGGATATGAATGGCCAAAAAGTGACAATTGTGAGGCTCTGCCCACTGAAGGATGCGAGAGACTTCCTGACCAATAAGAACAGAGTTCTGTAAAGCCACTGGATTTAACACAGCAAATACAGATTCAATAAATAAAACTGATATGCTATAGTATGCAGCTTTAAAAAAGAAAATGCACCTCCTAATCATACTGTTAAAAGACAGGCATGTATTACTACTTATTGTGGCACACAAAGTACAGCATTATCTAGGAGAACTTGTCATAACTCCCATCCATGCCACGTTCCAAGGAAACGAAAATGAGTCACTCCGGATCAACCTGGAGCCCGTGATTAAACTCAACAGCGCTTCAAACTTACCCCTTCTAGAGAAGTCGCAGCTCAAGCGCTGAAGAACCCCCCAGCAGGAGACGCCATCACTGTGTGAAGACCGCGCCAAAAAAAACCCTTTCTCACGGCGGGAAGGGGATTAACCAGATTACCACCGCAGAACAGTTAGGCGCCCGGAATCCAAGGGATCCTATTTGTCTACAACAGCCCCTTGCTAACAAAGTTCAAGAATCGTACTTGAAGCCATGAAATGCTCCCCGCCGTCTTAAGAGAACAGCACATCGGCAGCTGGTCCTAACAGGACTAGCACTCAAGGCCACATCAGGATTAACCCTTAAGGATAAGCGGAACACCATTAAGGCACTATGATTATATGTATAGGTACAGCCTAAACACTGCTGTCAATTACACCTCATGTGCAAAGGCACAATAAGCTATAAGCCCCATGAATATATTAAGAGGAGCACGGCAGTGCAGCCTGACACAGTCAAATAAAATAATACCCATACACATGAACAGGAGCTCCAGTGTTGAAGAGGGAGACACTGGAGGATCCTGATAAAAGCCCTACATACAGCCAAAGTAGGATGGGTTGCTCAAATTAGAGAGATATCACACTATGACCTTATATTTATGTTCCTAGATGAAGATCCCTTGTTGGATCAAGAATATAAAAAACAAAGAACTTACCCTCCAGGGTCTTGCTGTGGAGCAGACACAGTTTTTCTAGGTCTTACAGCTTCATATTCACTTCTGACAGGGACCTGAGGTAGAAAGGAAAGCAGTGTAAGTTAACACTGGTTGCCAGGTGGTGGTGTTAGCACAGATTGGTGGAAGGAGGACAGAGAAAATCCCTGCGACATCCAGCAGTTAACAGCTGCCAATACTCTTACTAAGAGGTTTACATGGACACAGCATTAACCCCAGTCCTATCTTGAAAGTAAACTACACATTAAAGGACTTAAAGGGACACTAAAACCAAAATATTTCTTTCATGATTAAGACAGAGAATACAAGAAATAGCAATACACATGGGTGAGCCAATCACACAAGGCATCTGTGTGCAGCCACCAATCAGCAGCTACTGAGCCTATCTAGATATGCTTTTCAGCAAAGGATAGCAAGAGAATGACGCAAATTAGATAATAGAAGTAAATAAGAAAGTTGTTTAAAATGACATGCTCTTTCTAAATCATGAAAGAATAAAATTGGGTTTCATGTCCCTTTAAATCCAAATATCTTCAGAGCACCATCTTCGCCTTCCTCCAAGTTACAGAGGCAAAGAATGACTGGGGGAGTATGGGAAGTGGGAGGGATACTTAAGCTTTGGCTGGGGTGTTTTTGCCTCCTCCTGGTGGCCAGATGTTGAACACCCAACAGTAATTAATGGAATTGTGGACTCCCCATGCCATTGTGATTGCAACAATGTTATATAGTGCTAAAGACACAAGCTCTCTTGTGAGGCTGTCATCGAAAACAATTATGTTTTAACAAAGGATACTAGGAGAAAGAAGTCAATTTGATTTTTTTAAGTTATAAACACTCTGAATCATGAAAGATTAATTCTGACATCTTGACATCCACGTCTCTCTAATTTTTGCTCAAAATGCTTCATTAAACTGGGTCTCTGCAAATATTGGTACCCAAATTAAAGTAACAAATCTTTTGATACGCAGATACATTTGTCACTTGGAATTGCTGATATTTACACAGGCAGAGGCATTTTTGTACTGCATAAAGATTGTTCTGCCGTAATATCTCATAGCATATACTAAAATAAGTCTATTTATCTTGCTTACCATACTAAAGGGCATAAACTGCAGAATGCCCCCCTTTACTCCATGTTCCAGGCTCTCTACACATTCCTCCATAAACCACTGCACAAACTGCGTATGGGCACCAGCAGTCCTGGCACTAAGGATGGATGAGATCAGCAGAAACAGGTTGGCTAAAGAAAAATATAATACAAAAAATGGTTTAAAATAAAATGTATGTTGGTCCTGTCCATAGGGAACTGGGATAGCAAATAAATCCTCAGTTGCACAAAACTACAATAAATATTAAAGCACACTTTAGCTTTTGAACGTGTTCATTTTACACCATTTCCCCCAAGCTGTACATAAAAGATCACATTTGTCATAATGTCCAATTGCTCATTAACTTGTCATTGTTTATTTTACTCTTTTATACAATAAATGTGTTTATTGATCTTGTACTGTTATTGTACTGTAACTATTTGGCACTTCTATGTATGTATTTTTTTTTTTTTTTTTTAAATAAATTTTTATTGAAGTCATGAACAGATACAGTACATAAGGTATGCCCTCAAAAGAAAAAAAAAGAAATACAAAAGAGTAAAGACATTGTATTATTAGCAATGAAACTTATTCAGATATCATAAGCGTAACTCTGAGGAGTGGGCTGTTTCATAGGAAGACTTCAGTTTTATCATAGAGCATCATGAAAATAATATATACTTGAAAGGTCTTCCCCTAGCACTATGAGAAGAAGATTTAAATATCCATACGTGAACGGTTGGGGCTAGGGAGGGGGTAGCTCTATATTTTAATGGGAGGGGAGGTTACAGCGGGCAAGAGCCGCTTGATAATAAAAAAGGAAGGGTGGGGGGGGCGGAGCCAGTTAGTATGTTGGATAGGCAGGTAACTCGAAGACCCAAAGCATTTAAATATGCTATGTAATAGGATTGCCCTCTACTTAGACCGTGTGTTAAGCCAAGCTAGGATAGGAGCAAGAGTAAGAGTAGCTTCCCAATAAGGATAGAAACAGGGGGGGTTTATGAGATATGTGAAAATCCTAGATGAATATAGACAGGTATCTCTATTTATGCATACTGTTAGCCCATGCTGATAAATCTCAGACCAAACTCAAAGTTATGCCTAGCCGTGCCTTCCCAGTTAACACGGCCCGGCAGTATCTATAGTAACAGTAAGGTGGATTTATGTATTCTAGGGTGGGGCGTGGAATGAATGAGACAGCTACTGGACATGTAAAGTTTGTCTTGGGGGGGAGGGAGATAATATTTGGGGCCTAGGAGATCACAGGGTGAGCCCCTCTCCTAGGGGAGTGTCACCTATAGGCAGAGTAGGAAAAAGGAGGAGGGATATGACCCGCAGGCAACAAGTACCGGCGGGAAAGGGAGGAGAGAGGCCCCACCAGAGCCAATGATGTGTATTAATAATATGGGAATGACAGTAGAGAAACTAGGGATGATATATATGTAGTCTTGAACTATGATTAGAGGCATTACAAGTAAGGTAATCCTAGGCCTTATAAGTGACAGCTAGATTAAAATAAATGGGTTGACTGGGATCCTATGTAAATTTCTAAATGCTCATTAAAATAAACTTGGGTGGAAGAAATAATTAGTGTTAAGATCTGTCTATACACCTAATCCAATTTCCATGCGTGAACTAACTGGATGTATTATATAAACTCCTGTATTGACAGTGTATGTAGTATTAAGCTATAAAAATTCAACTAAGGTTCAAGTAGCCATATCCATGTCAGCTCACTGATGATTCCAGGAGCATTGCAGTAGGAAGATAAAGGTTATGCTCATCTAGGAGTAAACAAAAAGATGTCAATATTTAATATACCAGCATCGTAGCCCAGAGAGCAGGATATGGAGGTAGTTTTAGACAAATCTAGTGCTCTGGGGCAGCAAATCTGCAATATGGCATTCTAAAATATATGTTTAAGGTAGGCTGGGTTTATGTTATGGAGTTAGCAAGATCTAAAAGGCAGAACAGGAGATAACTGTCTATAGAGTGTTGCTAGCGGTTTAAGTGGTCATAATGCTATGTTGAGCCTTCAGTAAGAAGCGTACATATTTCTATCATATAGCCGATGAAGCGAAATAGGTGCTGCATCCAACGCAACATAATATATCAGATCAAGGATTAGCAGTGTGCGTTCTCAGAAAAATTCAAGATATTAAAATTGAATTTATAAATTAGTAATGACTAGATATCTATATAAGGATTTCAAATATTGCCAGTGGGAAGTAGCATAAGAGCAAAGTTAAAGTGAAACCACGTGTACCAAATATACGCATATAGCGAGCTCTATAGTAAATTGATCCCAGACTCGGTCATGAAGCTAGGAAATAGACATTTTAAACATGTAGCATGATTAGCTGGTAAGGAAAAGTGGGTTAGCTGTCTGTAGTCTAGGAGGATTTTAGCTAGCTATACAGTTCTACAAAGGATAAGTGCACAAGTAATCCCTAATGTCACATAAATGCAAGCATACACACCATAAGTGAAGACATAAAGTATAAGACGAGATAAGGCAGTCTAAATTATGAGCTTGCAATGTTGTATGGACACAGGTTTCAAGACCATAGTAAGTAAGAAATCAAACATCATTACATTTGTACATTGTGGTAGGAAAGCTTGAACAAATATATAGCTATCACACAACAGGACATGCATAAGGATTTTAGCTAGCTATACAGTTCTACAAGGGATAAATACACAAATAACCCCTAATGCCACGTAAATGTAAACTTACACAACACAAGTGAAAACATAATATATCTAATAATAATTAGGGTGGATTGTAGTGAGTTTAAGCATTAACACACAATATAACAGCGATCATAGTGACAAACATAACTTATACATTGTAAGTCTCATACAAAATATATAGGAATGCTGAAAACATACTTGCGCATACTATGAGATAAGTTGCAATGATGAGTGGCAGAGCTAGCATGCTCGAATTACATATAACTGTGCTAAAGCGCCATGCATCACATTCCCATATTGTAACTAGAGAACAAACATAACTGAACATAAACGTGGCAGGTCCCAGGATTGCAATCCTGATGTATAGGAGGGCTAAGTAGTGTAAAAAGGTGGAGAAGGATAGTCCTGTAGAGTGGGCTAGTTGCCAGAATGATCTCCTCAGTGCGGGGCCTTACCACGCTGGGTAGTAAGTTCTGGAGTATGAATAAATATAACCTTAACCGATGCCTCTTCTATATAGTTGGTCAGGACCGGTCTGGGTAAGGGGAGAGGGTCTGACTTTACAGCCCAGAAATATATATGAATGTAAAAGTCCTGCCAGTTTGCATAAGTTCATATACCATCGTATCACAGTGTAAGCACGTATTTCTGAAACAAATGTGAGATAGGGAAAGTTTAGATAGATCGCAGTTTCCTTTCCAGAATGTCCTGAGAGCAGCCTCCCGGGTCAAAATGGCCTTTCAGTACATCGATGTGATGTATGGCATCCGATCTATGGGCCCCAGATAGAGCTAAGTCCTGAGCAATCAGTGTAGGAAGAGAGCGGTGTAATCCTGAATTATCTTTATGCGGCATTAGATGGGCAGACAGTCCGCGGACCCCCAAGTTAAGAGCTGCGGAGCAGATGCAGGGGCAAGTGGCCTCCGGCCAAACCTCACCTCTGTCCCAGGACTTCTCAAGCGGTGAGCGTAGGGTCTCTCCCATCTGCCCGCGATATTTCTCTGCGCCGTCTGTAGCCCTAAGGATGTTAGGTGTAGGCGGTATTTGCCAACTTGAGGAAGGAGGTATAAAGAGCAGGGAGCGCTGTTGTTTCACGATCTGTAGATATTCCGCTGACTCAGACACAACGGCCTCTGTTTGGACCGTTTCAGCTGGGCATGCCTGTGACAGATTGTTGCCGGGTGAGATTGTGGTTGGACCTCGACTGAGATGCTTTTCTTGCGGTGGCTCAGGAGAGTGTGTTGTAGACAAAGAGTCAGCCACGTGGGTGTCAGGACTGGGTGGGTGATCAGCGCCATCTTGGTTGCGGAGTTCCACAATGCTGGCTCTTAAACTGCTAAAATGATAGTTGGCTTTGTCAATCAGTCCTTCCAAAATAGAGATTAGGTATGCGGAAGGTTCCCCCATCCTGAGAGCTTGGTATTCAGGATATAGAAGCTCCTAAAACACTATAGATAATGATGTTAATAATCAGGTCTCAGGAGCTCTGCAGTAACACGTCTTTCCTCTGTGAGAGTTGGCTCCGCCCCCTATGTATGTATTTTAATGTGTGCGTGTATTTGTGTATTTAAAAAAAAAAAAAGAAAGACTGGCCACCTTCCACTGGTTTAAGCAGTTGATCCCATCTCGGTGTGCTCATGATAGTGCACCAGGAGTTGTACATAAAGCCAGGAGTTTAATTTCAATTTGAAGAGAGAAGCAGAAATTATTTGACCCATAACTCATAGTGCTTGAGAGAAAGAAAAACAGACAAACACAGCCTGGAGGCTAAATAGGTACTGCACATCCCATTCACCTAATTAAAACAAATTGTTTATTTAGTATTTAGGTTGGAGTCTTAAAGCAACTTGAAAAGGTGGCTCCAGCCTTCCATTAAATAGGACAATCTTTGTAAGTGAATGCTATTAGAGTGAGGTTTTGTACACATTTTTGACAATGTGTTAACCATGTTGGCAGTATCATAGTAATGAACATATAGACATACGCCTGGTAACATATTTATTAACATTGTATTCACCTTTTCTCTTGTTACATTTTCTTTTTGTAACCAAATTTTGTCAGGATCTCTACAACATTCATAGCCAATAACCTGCCAGACCACCTCTCTTTATGCTGTTAATACTTTTAATATATGTGTTGTGACAATCTAGCCTATCATTGCATTCTTACATACTTCAGAAATCTATATTAAGGCTACACCAGACCTAGGGCAGAAGAAATGAGCAAAAGTGAGGCAACTTACCAAGCACTCGGTTCAGTGGTTCCTTTGCACTGATATTATGAATCTGAGAGGCGGAGAGAGAGTTGTTCATGGGACGATCTGCTGTGTGAGAAGAAAGGACATCTAATCTTAGCCAGCATTAAAGGGATATAAAAATGTTATTTTTTTATTCAGACAGAGCACATCATTTTTATAAAAGTTTCCAATTTACTTCTATTATCAAATTTGCTTCGCTCCCATGACATTCTGTATTGGCGCACTATACGACAGGAAATAGCCCTGCCATCTAGTGCTCTTGCAAATGGATAACATTCTTGTAAAACTGCTGCCATCTTAGTGCTCTTGCAAATGAATAACATTCTTGTAAAACTGCTGCCATCTTAGTGCTCTTGCAAATGAATAACATTCTTGTAAAACTGCTGCCATCTTAGTGCTCTTGCAAATGAATAACATTCTTGTAAAACTGCTGCCATCTAGTGCTCTTGCAAATGGATAACATTCTAGCAAAACTGCTGCCATACAGTGCTCTTGCAAATGGATAACATTCTTGTAAAACTGCTGCCATCTAGTGCTCTTGCAAATAGATAACATTCTTGTAAAACTGCTGCCATCTAGTGCTCTTGCAAATGGATAACATTCTTGTAAAACTGCTGCCATCTAGTGCTCTTGCAAATGGATAACATTCTTGTAAAACTGCTGCCATCTAGTGCTCTTGCAAATGGATAACATTCTTGTAAAACTGCTGCCATCTAGTGCTCTTGCAAATGGATAACATTCTTGTAAAACTGCTGCCATCTAGTGCTCTTGCAAATGGATAACATTCTTGTAAAACTGCTGCCATCTAGTTCTCTTGCAAATGGATAACATTCTTGTAAAACTGCTGCCATCTAGTGCTCTTGCAAATGGATAACATTCTTGTAAAACTGCTGCCATCTAGTGCTCTTGCAAATGGATAACATTCTTGTAAAACTGCTGCCATACAGTGCTCTTGCAAATGGATAACATTCTTGTAAAACTGCTGCCATCTAGTGCTCTTGCAAATGGATAACATTCTTGTAAAACTGCTGCCATCTAGTGCTCTTGCAAATGAATAACATTCTTGTAAAACTGCTGCCTTATAGTGCTCCGGAAATGGAAAACTAACATCTTTCCAGTACAATAAATGAATCAATTTCATGTTATTAAATGGAGTCTGCTTTCCATGCCTAAGGTATTTCTACTCTTTACTGAATTAATTGAAAACTCTTCATACAATAAACATAATAGGTTTCTTTTCTTGTAGAACAGAATACAGCCCCATAGAGTATATTTATCTTTCTTTATTGCAGACACAAATAAGCACAATGTGGGACTGTCAAACTAACATCCAATTTAAAGAGTACTCCCATAAGCATTGCCATTCTGTATTCCTGTAATGACTCATGCATATCTCACATTAGAGTACATATCAATGACATCCAAACTAACATAGTTACAATAGAAATGTACTCTATAAATGACTAATGCAAAATGTTCATTCTGAATGTAAAAACACATCTCTATATTGTGGCCTTACCCAATTTTTAGTTTTGTTTAAAACCGCTCACCGGAAATAAAGTAAAAAGCATTGGGCATTTCCAGTCTACACTTCAGAAAGAATAACATAATTTATGTAAGAACTTACCTGATAAATTCATTTCTTTCATATTGGCAAGAGAGTCCATGAGCTAGTGACATATGGGATATACAATCCTACCAGCAGGGGCAAAGTTTCCCAAACCTCAAAATGCCTATAAATACACCCCCCACCACACCCACAATTCAGTTTAACAAATAGTTTAACAAATAGCCAAGTAGTGAGGTGATAAAGAAAGGAGTAAAAGGATCAAAAAGGGAACTGGAAATATCATTGTGCTTTATACAAAAAAAAAAAAAAAAAAAACATAACCACCATAAAAAGGGTGGGTCTCATGGACTCTTGCCAATATGAAAGAAATGAATTTATCAGGTAAGTTCTTACATAAATTATGTTTTCTTTCATGGAATTGGCAAGAGTCTATGAACTAGTGACGTATGGGATAGTAATACCCAATAAGTTTTTCTTATAATTGAAAAGAAAAAAACTTAAAACATAAGAGGAATCAAACTGAAACAGCTGCCTGAAGAACTTTTCTACCAAAAACTGTTTCCGAGGAAGCAAATACATCAAAACGGTAGAATTTAGTAAATGTATGCAAAGAAGACCAAGTCGCTGCTTAAAACTGAATTGTGGGTGTGGTGAGGGGTGTATTTATAGGCATTTTGAGGTTTGTGAAACTTTGCCCCTCCTGGTAGGATTGTATATCCCATACATCACTAGCTCATGGACTCTTGCCAATTACATGAAAGAAAATGATGTATTTATGAATTCTCAATTTAAGTTTATGGGATAAGGAGTTTCCTCTATCTTACTACTTATAAGCCAACCTAATGTCAGGGGTATTTTAACAACAGACAAATGAAAACCTAAGCAATATATATCACAACATATGTAATTTAATTTCGTATTCCTTTTTTTATTTTTTATTTTATTTTATTTGATACTGTTACAAAACTTTCCTGACGGAACTTTATAATATAAGAACTGTATTGTGAAATATGTTGGTTATAAGAAGTTCGGGTGGGGAGCACGTCATCAAAGCTTCCTCACAACCTCTGTACAGAGAACAAAAGGAGAAGTGACAGAATACTTTCTAGGAATATGTATACATACAGATGTTTAAGTGTTTACCTTGCAGATGTAAGGGACATAACTCCACAGCCATGAAAAACATAATTTATGCTTACCTGATAAATTCATTTATTTCATGGTGATGAGAGTCCACGATCCATTACGCTACCCCTAGGAGGCAGCAAAGATCCCCAAACTCCAAGAGCCCTATAAAACCCCTCCCGCTCAAACATACCTCAGTCTTATGTATAACCAATGAAAGTGAGGTAAGAAAAAGAAATATCAGCCTAATTTTTTTTTATAAGGGTGCGGTCTCGTGGACTCTCACCACCATGAAAAAAAATAATTTATCAGGTAAGCATAAATTGTGTATTCTTTCATACAGGTGGTGAGAGTCCATGATCCATTACGCCTGAGAACTAATACCCAAGCTGTGGAGTCAAGGAGTAATAACATAAAGCTAGGAATTTAAAAACTTATTTTTTTCACTGTGAAATTAAACCCACAACCCCATACATCCTTTTTTTTTTAATGGACTTAAAATAAATCAAAAATGCAAAAACTCATAAAAAAAAATATATCAAACTGAGACAATTGTCCGAAGAACCTTTCTACCAAAGGCTGTTTCAGAAGAAGCATAAACATCAAAATGGTAGAATTTCTGAAGAATGAGCAGTAATTTGCTGCGGTTTGGGCTGACCCGTCTCCAAGTAAGCCTTGTGAATCAAAAGTTTCAACCAAAGAAAAAGCAGAAACTTTCTGACCTTTACTAGGACCAGAAAATTGAATGAATAAACTAGAAATGTGTCTAAAGTCCTTAGTAGCATCTATTAAATATTTCAAAGCACCAACAATGTCCAAAAGTATGTAAAGATCTCTATGAAGCATTCTTGGTATTAGGAAACAAAGAAAACCACAAATATCAGGAATATTAGCAATCTTCCTATGGAACAAAACTAAAAGAGCAGAAATCTGCCCCTTCAGAGAACTAGCTGATAGGCCCTTTTCCAGACCATCCTGCAAGAACTGCAAAATCCTAGGAATTCTGAAAGAACACAAGAAATACCATGATCTTTACACCTCGAAATAAAGGCCTTCTAGACCTTATGCGCTAGAACCAAGATGTCATCCAGGTATGGAAACACTGCAATACCCTGAGTTCTGATTAAAGACAAAAGGGCACCCAGAACCTTTGTAGCCAGACCAAATGGAAGAGCAACAAACTAAAAATGCCTGTCCAGAAATGCTGATTTTAGAAACTGGAAATATTCTCTGTGAATTGGAACATGAAGGTACGCATTCTTTAAATCTATTGTAGACATAAGCAGACTAGTCCGAATAGATTCCATTTTGGAAGATGCAATCCTTACAAACCTGTTCATATCTTTTAGATCTAGAACTGGTCTGAAAGTACCTTCCTTCTTTGGAACAATGAAGAGAACTGAATAAAATCCCATCCCCTGTTCCTGCAAAGGAACTGGATCACTTCCATAGCTTCCAGATCTGAGACAGACTGGAAAAAAGCTTGAGCTTTTACAGGATTCCTTGGAACATTGGACAGCAAAAATCTTCCTCTGGGAGACCTTGTTCTGAATCCTATTCGATACCCCTGAGAATCTATATTCAGAACTCAGGGATTTGCAACAGACTGAAACCAAACCCCCTGAAAGAAGCTTAACCTGCCTCCTAACAGAACTTCTGTATCTGGGGCCGCACCTTCATGCAGATTTGGTAGTAGGGATAGATTCCTTAACCTGCTTTGACTTGTTTTCAGTTTGGCTCAGTCTGGAGACATAGTGCTGAGGTGCCTTCTGGGCAGAGTTGTTAACCTTTTGTTCCTTATTCTGACGAAAGGAACACAAACTATTAAAAGCTTTAGATTTCCCTCTAGACTTTTTGCCTCTTTACCTCCAGTAACAGTAGATTCTATAAAATCTAAACCAGAATCAAACAACTTCTTTCCCTGAGAGGAAAGAGATAACAATCTGGATTTTGACACCATATCAGCAGAGCATAAGGCTCTCCTTGCAAGGACTGCCAAAGACATGCTATTGAAAATCTTCAGAATATCAAATACAGCATCACAGATAAAAGAATTGGCACATTTGAGTAAACCCAAAAGATTTGCACTAGCAGAGTCATCAGAACACTGTTCTGAAAGACTAGACAACCAGGAAGTTAAAGCAGCAGCTACATCAGCAATAGAAATAGCTGGCCTGAGCAAACACCCTGCTTGTAAAAAAGCCCTTATATGAAAATACTCATAAATCTAAAGGGTCTTTAAAAGAAGTACTGTTTTCCATTTATTTTACATTTACGTTTATTCAGAGTGGAAATGGCCCCATATACCTTGGGAACAGTTTCCCACAAATCAACATTAGCAGCAAATAAAGGATATAACTTGCAGGAGGAGTAAATTAATTATCTGGCTTAGACCATTACCTAGAAATCATGTCGGCGACAGCATCAGGAATAGGGAAAACCTCAAGGAGATTAACAACAGTCTTAAAAACTGAATTCAAACGATTACATGGCTTATCATCAGAAACGTTAGGATCTTTAACTCCTAAAGCAATTAAGACCTCTTTTAAAAGAAAATTAATATTTTCAACTTTAAACAAAAAAGAAGAAATATCAGGTTCAACATTAGTTGAAGATTCCTCATCAACAGTTAAAGATTCCTCATCACCAGAGGAAACGTCACTATATTAAGACATAACAGTATCCCTGGTTTCAGGTCACATAGAACTTGTAGAAGGTAAAATCTGAACTGACCTTTTATGCTTGTTTGAAGGTGAGAAAGCAGCCAGCGCCTCAGAAACTGCAGCCTTGATAAAAAAAAAAAATATTCATAGTAGGTGAAACATTATTAATATTCTCCAGTAGTTAACAGAAGGTGCATTGATACCCAAAGAAACAGCATTAGGTTTGTCTGATTACATTACAATAATTCTAAACATGAGTTACAAATGAGCTTGAGAAGGCACTTCAGCTTTTACAATAAGCACACCTAATAATGGTAGAAAGGTGTTCAGGGGACTCAATTTCTCAAGTAGATTTAGGGACAGAATGAGACTGCTCCATAAAGCATATGACAAAGCAATTCAATAAACACTATAACCCCCTTAAAAAGCTCTTGAGGAATGAAAATTACTTGGAAAAAGTAGCTTTTTAAATAAACTCACAGGTACAAGCTCGCTAAGCCGAACTGCAAAACAAACAGGAGACATTAACATTACATCCAAAGGAAAAATTACGCTCATCAGTAGCAAGAAAATGTGTGCGAAAAAAACTAACCACTATAAGGGATTTAGTGCGCTAACCTGAAGTTCGTAAACCAGCCTAAGCATGAAAGTAACTATAATATTCACAGCCGCTCCAGCGATTCCCCCGGAAGCCTCTTCATATGTCAAATGACGAATCCGGCTTCCTCCAATCACGGCTTTCCCCCTGGGGGGAATCATGGCCTGAGGCAATGCCGTGATTGGAGCAAGCCAGATTCGTCATTTTGGACCCCGCGAAGAGGGCTTGAGTTGGGCGGAGGAAGCACTGCAGCGGCTGTCAGGATTAAAAGGTAAGTATTTAAAGAAAAGGAGTGAAATGTCAATTATTGATGAATGTGCCCTTGTTTTTAATAGGTTTATTAAAAACCGGGCACCGATTCATCTAAATTGACCTTCACTTTAAGTCTTGGCTGACCATCTGCATTCTTTGTAGATAAGAGAATAAATTAGAAAGAAGATAGACATCATAACTAAAACTGGAGACAATATTACAAGTAATGCCAACAAAATAGCCCCACCCCACGAAAGGAGGGAAAAAAGTAGAAAAAATGACAGGGATAAAGATACTTTCTTTAAGAGTGAAACCACAATTCAATGTGACTAAGTCATCCTGTTACAACCTACATTGTGAGGCTGTAGATCTACACCACACTTGTCTGAAAACCTATAGGTTTATTATTACCTGCATGATAAACAGCAGATGAGCCCTTTTGACGTTGGTACAATCAGCCATTTTAAATTGTAATGTTTATTTGCAGAAATGTTTACATCATCGGTTTGGCACAATATGATCCTATACTTGTGCCAGTCCCGTTTTCATAATCACAATCCAAATGATCAATACTTAACACATTTACAAATCTGTTTTTTTTTGTTTGAGTTCTACAGCTAAAAGGACTTTATAAGCCTATAGACAACAGTTTTTCCCCTTATTACCAAGTACATCAAAAATGCTTTTGAATGAAACATTGGTTATGCCTATGCACAAAACACACTGACATTATCCCACCATATTGGATGACGTTAGGTAGCAACATCACCAAACAAATACAGACACTAATGCAGACACAACTACAGACACAAATGCAGGCACTACTACAGCCACTAATGCAGAAACAAATACAGCCACCAATGCAGACACTTATACAGCCACTGATGCAGACACTAATAAAGACACTTGGACCTCGATCCGATATGCAGCGTCGCCCGCAAAAGCCGGCGACGCCAAATTTTGCGCTGGTTTGGTATCACATATATTGCGTAACCTAGAAGTTACGCTAGTATATTTCTGCCTTCGGCCGTAGTTTTTTGGGCCATAGACAGGTATACCAAACCAGCACAGTTTGGTATCCAATATACAGCGCAAGGACTTACGTGGCGAAAATGGAGAAATCTTACTCCATTTTCACCTCGCCACAAATTGTGTGCATAGTAAGCCTTACACTGTGTATCGGAGCCCCGTAGCTCCCTACACTACCTGCAAAATAAAACCTAACACCTAACGCATGCGCAATGTCTATCTACCTGTCAACCGCGATCCCTAATAAAGTTATTAACCCCTAAACCACCGCTCCCGGACCCCGCCGCCAGCTACATTAAGTACCCCCTAATGTGAGCTCCTTACACCGCCGCCTCCTACATTAACTACCCCCTAATGTGAGCCCCTTACACCGCCGCCACCTACATTAACTACCCCCTAATGTGAGCCTTTTATACCGCCGCCACCTACATTAACTACCCCCTGTAAGCTCCTACCCCGCCGCCAGCTATATTAAAATTATTAACCCCTAATTTAAATCCCCCTACCCCGCCGCCAGCTATATTAAATTAATTAACCCCTAATCTAAATCCCCCTACACCGCCGCCACCTATATTACATTTATGAACCCCTAATCTAATCCCCCTATACCGCCGCCACCTATATTACATTTATTAACCCCTAATCTAATCCCCCTACACCGCCGCCACCTATATTACATTTATTAACCCCTAATCTAATCACCCATACCGCCGCCACCTATATTAAATTAATTAACCCCTAAAATACTAAACTATCCCTACCACTAAACCTAAGTCTAACCCTACAAATAGCCCTGAAAAGGGCTTTTTGCGTGGCATTACCCCAAAGTAAACAGCTCTATTGCCAGCCCTTAAAAGGGCTTTTTGCGGGGCTTTGCCCCAAAGTAATCAGCTCTTTTACCAGCCCTTAAAAGGGCTTTTGGCGGGGCATTGTCACAAAGTAAACAGCTATTTTGCCTATAATCTAAATCCCCCTACACCGCTGCCACCTATAATAAATGTATTACCCCCTAATCTAATCCCCCTACACCGCCGCCACCTATATGAAATACATTAACCCCTAATCTAATCCCCCTACACCGCCGCCACCTATATTAACCCGAATTATATTAGGGTTAATATAGTTAATATAGTTATTATATATATTAACCCTAATTACATTAGGGTTAATATAGTTATTATATATATATATTAAGTATAATAACCCTATCTAACTCTAACACCCCTAACTAAATTCTTATTAAAATAAATCTAATTAATATTAATATTATTAATTAAAATATTCCTATTTAAATCTAAATACTTACCATTAAAAAAAACCCTAAGATAGCTACAATATAATTAATAATTACATTGTAGCTATTTTAGGGTTTATATTTATTTAACAGGTAACTTGGTATTTATTTTAACTAGGTACAATAGCTATTAAATAGTTAATAACTATTTAATAGCTACCTAGTTAAAATAATTACCAATTTACCTGTAAAATAAATCCTAACCTAAGTTACAAATACACCTACACTATCAATAAATTAAATAAACTACAAATCTCTAAACTAAAATACAATTAAATACACTAAACAAACAAACACTAAATTACAAAAAATAAAAAAAGATTACAAGAATTTTAAGCTAATTACACCTATTCTAAGCCCCCTAATAAAATAATAAAGCCCCCCAAATTAAAAAAATTCCCTACCCTATTCTAAATTACAAAAGTTCACAGCTCTATTACCAGCCCTTAAAAGGGCCTTTTGCGGGGCATGCCCCAAAGTAAACAGCTCTTTTGCCTGTAAAAAAAAAAAACACAATACCACCCCCCAACATTAAAACCCACCACCCACATACCCCTACTCTAAATCTACCCAAACCCCCCTTAAAAAAACCTAACACTAAGCCCCAGAAGACCTCCCTACCTTGAGTCATCTTCACCCAGCCGGGCCGAACTCTTCATCCAATCCGGGCGATGTCTTCATCCAAGCGGCAAAGAAGAGGTCCTCCATCGGGGCAAAGTTTTCCTCCAAGCGGCATCTTCAATCTTCTTTCCTATTGGCTGATCGGAACAGGTTTTTTTTAAGGGGGGTTTGGGTGGGTTTAGAGTAGGGGTATGTGGGTGGTGGGTTTTAATGTTGGGGGTGGTATTGTGGGTTTTTTTTTACAGGCAAAAGAGCTGTTTACTTTGGGGCATGCCCCGCAAAAGGCCCTTTTAAGGGCTGGTAATAGAGCTGTTAACTTTTGTAATTTAGAATAGGGTAGGGAATTTTTTTATTTTGGGGGGCTTTATTATTTTATTAGGGGGCTTAGAATAGGTGTAATTAGCTTAAAATTCTTGTAATCTTTTTTTATTTTTTGTAATGTAGTGTGTGTTTTTTTTGTAATTTAGTTTAGTGTATTTAATTGTATTTTAGTTTAGAGATTTGTAGTTTATTTAATTTATTGATAGTGTAGGTGCATTTGTAACTTAGGTTAGGATTTATTTTACAGGTAAATTGGTAATTATTTTAACTAGGTAGCTATTAAATAGTTATTAACTATTTAATAGCTATTGTACCTAGTTAAAATAAATACCAAGTTACCTGTTAAATAAATATAAACCCTAAAATAGCTACAATGTAATTATTAATTATATTGTAGCTATCTTAGGGTTTATTTTATAGGTAAGTATTTAGATTTAAATAGGAATATTTTAATTAATAATGGTAATATTACTTAGATTTATTTTAATAAGAATTTAGTTAGGGGTGTTAGAGTTAGATAGGGTTATTAACTTATTATACTTAATATATATATATATATATAGATTATAGGCAAAAGAGCTGTTTACTTTGTGACAATGCCCCGCCAAAAGCCCTTTTAAGGGCTGGTAAAAGAGCTGATTACTTTGGGGCAAAGCCCCGCAAAAAGCCCTTTTAAGGGCTGGCAATAGAGTTGTTTACTTTGGGGTAGTGCCACGCAAAAAGCCCTTTTCAGGGCTATTTGTAGGGTTAGACTTAGGTTTAGTGGTAGGGATAGTTAAGTATTTTAGGGGTTAATTAATTTAACCTCTTAAGGACATATGACGGAATTTTTCCGTCATAAAACAATTGAGCAAACTAAAAGCTGTGTCCTTAAAGGGTTAATATAGGTGGCGGCGGTGTAGGGGGATTAAATTAGGGGTTAATCATTTTAATATAGCTGGCGGCGGGGTAGGAGCTCACATTAGGGGGTAGGTAATATAGCTGGCGGCGGTATAGGGGCTCACATTAGGGGGTAGTTAATGTAGCTGGCGGTGGTATAGGGGCTCACATTAGGGGGTAGTTAATGTAGCTGGTGGCGGTATAGGAGCTCACATTAGGGGGTAGTTAATGTAGCTGGTGGCGGTATAGGGGCTCACATTAGGGGGTAGTTAATGTAGCTGGCGGCGGGGGTAGGAGCTCACATTAGGGGGTAGTTAATGTAGGTGGCGGGCGGGGTAGGAACTCACATTAGGGGGTAGTTAATGTAGCTGGCGGTGGTATAGGGGCTCACATTAGGGGGGTAGTTAATGTAGCTGGCGGCGGGATAGGAGCTCACATTAGCGGGTAGTTAATGTACCCGCTAATATAGGGGCTCACATTAGGGGGTAGTTAATGTAGCTGGCGGCGGTATAGGGGCTCACATTAGGGGGTAGTTAATGTAGGTGGCAGCGGGGTAGGAACTCACATTAGGGGGTAGTTAATGTAGGTGGCAGCGTGGTAGGAACTCACATTAGGGGGTAGTTAATGTAGCTGGCGGCAGGGTAGGAGCTCACATTAGGGGGTAGTTAATGTAGGTGGCGGCGGGGTAGGAACTCACATTAGGGGGTAGTTAATGTAGGTGGCGGCGGGGTCCGGGAGCGGCGGTTTAGGGGTTAATACATTTTTTATTATTAGGAGAGTAAGGGGAGATAGCGGATAGAGGGTTAGACGTGTCGGGCTATGTTTGGGAGGCGTGTTAGACAGTACGGGAGATTTAATAACTTTTAAGGGCTGGCAATAGAGTTGTTTACTTTGGGGTAGTGCCACGCAAAAAGCCCTTTTCAGGGCTATTTGTAGGGTTAGACTTAGGTTTAGTGGTAGGGATAGTTTAGTATTTTAGGGGTTAATTAATTTAACCTCTTAAGGACATATGACAGAATTTTTCCGTCATAAAACAATTGAGCAAACTAAAAGCTGTGTCCTTAAAGGGTTAATATAGGTGGCGGCGGTGTAGGGGGATTAAATTAGGGGTTAATCATTTTAATATAGCTGGCGGCGGGGTAGGAGCTCACATTAGGGGGTAGGTAATATAGCTGGCGGCGGTATAGGGGCTCACATTAGGGGGTAGTTAATGTAGCTGGCGGTGGTATAGGGGCTCACATTAGGGGGTAGTTAATGTAGCTGGTGGCGGTATAGGAGCTCACATTAGGGGGTAGTTAATGTAGCTGGTGGCGGTATAGGAGCTCACATTAGGGGGTAGTTAATGTAGCTGGTGGCGGTATAGGGGCTCACATTAGGGGGTAGTTAATGTAGCTGGCGGCGGTATAGGAGCTCACATTAGGGGGTAGTTAATGTAGCTGGTGGCGGTATAGGGGCTCACATTAGGGGGTAGTTAATGTAGCTGGCGGCGGGGTAGGAGCTCACATTAGGGGGTAGTTAATGTAGGTGGCGGCGGGGTAGGAACTCACATTAGGGGGTAGTTAATGTAGCTGGCGGTGGTATAGGGGCTCACATTAGGGGGTAGTTAATGTAGCTGGCGGCGGGATAGGAGCTCACATTAGCGGGTAGTTAATGTACCCGCTAATATAGGGGCTCACATTAGGGGGTAGTTAATGTAGCTGGCGGCGGTATAGGGGCTCACATTAGGGGGTAGTTAATGTAGGTGGCAGCGGGGTAGGAACTCACATTAGGGGGTAGTTAATGTAGGTGGCAGCGTGGTAGGAACTCACATTAGGGGGTAGTTAATGTAGCTGGCGGCAGGGTAGGAGCTCACATTAGGGGGTAGTTAATGTAGGTGGCGGCGGGGTAGGAACTCACATTAGGGGGTAGTTAATGTAGGTGGCGGCGGGGTCCGGGAGCGGCGGTTTAGGGGTTAATAACTTTATTAGGTGGCAGCGGGGTCCAGGAGCGGCGGTTTAGGGGTTAATACATTTTTTATTATTAGGAGAGTAAGGGGAGATAGCGGATAGAGGGTTAGACGTGTCGGGCTATGTTTGGGAGGCGTGTTAGACAGTACGGGAGATTTAATAACTTAGTCAGGTTTTGTAGGCGCCGGCAGTTTCTAAAGTGCCGTAAGTCACTGGTGACTCCAGAAATTTGAACTTACGCAGATTTCTGGATATTGCTGGTTTATCAGACTTACGGCACTTTAGCATCTGACAGCGCCGTATATGGGATCGCTCGAGTTGCGAGCTGAAACTACGGGCGGCGGGGGTTCTCTCGCTTGCGCCGCAAACTACGATCTATATCGGATCGCGCCCTAGCTGTTCAAACTATTGAAGTTAAAAATACACGTCTCTATCATCTAATTGCACACATCACCTATTGGCATCACTATAGACACTATTACAGAGATCAATCAACAACCCATGATGTCATTAATTGTGCACATTTGAGGGGGTTATGAAGTCAAGAGCATAATGATGCAGATAATTAATTTGTGTTTTTTTGGGAGGAATCAGTTACGAGTTTCAGAGGTATTAATAGCAGAAGTATTAAGTATTTTTTAATTGCAATCAATGGAAAAACTCACTGACAATACCAATGAGGTTCAGAAATAGATACCTGACAGAAACAAGCCCAAAACTGTTATCAATCCCTTAACTCCAGAAGACCCCTCTGTGATTTTCACATTTCTGTTGGACAAGAACTGTTTATATTATTACAAGCATGTTTGTTCCCTTATGGCTAGACATAAGTCATTTCTTAAAGGGCCATGATACCCAAATGTTAAAACACTTGAAAGTGATGCACATAGCTGTAAAAAGCTGACTAGAAAATATCACCTGAACATCTCTGGGTAAAAAAGAAATATATTTTACCTCAAAAGTTCCTCAGCAGCCACATCCCATTGTAAAGGACTTCTAAGGAGCAAATTAGTATGTCTGTCCCGGGACAGGCAAAGGAGCGAGCTTCATGAACACTCATGTTATTTCCCTATTCAGTTTAAGGAAGTTTACTATGAAATCTCATGAGAGTTAAAGGGCTATGATACCCAAATGTTGAAACACTTGAAAGTGATGCAGCATAGCTGTAAAAAGCAGACTAGAAAATATAACCTGAACATCTCTATGTAAAAAAGAAAGATATTTTACCTCAAAAGTTCCACAGTAGCCACGTCCCATTGTAAAGGACTTCTAAGCAGAAAATCAGTGTGTCTGTCCCGGGACAGCTAAGGGAGTGAGCTTCGTGAACACTCATTTTATTTCCCTATTCAGTTTAAGGAAGTTTACTATGAAATCTCATAAGAGTTAAGTGAAATCTCATGAGATCACAGTTAAAGAGTTCATGACCTCAGCACTGTTGATGCTGATTGGCTGCTGTTCATTTCTTCATTTTTTTTTTTTTACCTGCAGCTGGGCAGCAGCTGAGTATAACTTTTTACACAGAACTTACTCTGCTGAGCTGAGGAAGTTGTGAGGTAAAATATCTTCCTTTTTTACATAGAGATGCTCAGGTGATATTTTCCTGTCAGCTTTTTACAGCTATACTGCATCAGTTTCAAGTGATCTAGCACATGAGTATTATGTCCCTTTAATCGTGGGCTGATATCATGGTTTATTCAAGCCACAAATTACTTAAGCATCAAATCAGTTTTCAAGATATCTGCTGCCTTTTAACAACATGCTGATTTATTAATCATCTCCAATACATACAGTGTGATATTCAAGAGTTAAAGGGACAGTTTACCAAAATATTTTCTCCCATTGAATTTTTTCCCAATGATCCATTTTACCTGCTGGAGTGTATTAAAATTGTTTACAAGTAGCTCCTTTACCCCTACATCAGCATTGGAAAGAGCTGATTTAGCATGTGGTATCCCCACCTATACTGAAAGTCTCTATACCTGGAGTCTAGGCTATTGCATATATAAAAACAGCCAGCAGAAGAAATTACACTCTCAATTGGGTGCAGGATAGTTAACTAATAAAATGTTAATTTTCCATTGTTCTCTCTAAGGCCCTGATATTCAAACCCTCTCTGCTCAGGTAAGATGATATAAAATGATCCTCCAGCACTGCGAGTTCCCTAGTGAAATATTTAAAAGGCAGAATTTGCTTTGCTTTTCCAAGGGGTGTTCCCTGCATTTCTGTATGTAAAGGAGAGACAATTCCAGTGCAATATAGCACTGCATGACATGACAGTTCTGCTTCATTTACACTTTGTGCTTATTATTTTATACACATTTACACTTCAGATTAAATTTTATTACATTTAAACTTTGCACTATTTTGTATTTAAGTTTGTATACAGCAGTGTATTTAGGATTGTGATTTTACAAATTCTGAATATGCCTTCACAGTTTGTGTGTGTAACTTTAAGAAATTAGGCGTATGTATGTATGTATTTATATAAATAATATATTTGTTTGATCATACCAGCTCAAGAAAAAAAAACAAAATTTATGCTTACCTGATAAATTTATTTCTCTTGTGGTGTATCCAGTCCACGGGTTCATCCATTACTTGTGGGAAATTCTCCTTCCCAACAGGAATCTGCAAGAGGACACCCACAGCAGAGCTGTCTATATAGCTCCTCCCCTAACTGCCACCCCCAGTCATTCGACCGAAGACAAGCAAGAAAAAATGAGAAACTAAAGGGTGCAGTGGTGACTGTAGTTTAAAAATAAAATGACAGGGCGGGCCGTGGACTGGATACACCACAAGAGAAATAAATTTATCAGGTAAGCATACATTTTGTTTTCTCTTGTAAAGGTGTATCCAGTCCACGGGTTCATCCATTACTTGTGGGATACCAATACCAAAGCTTTGGGACACGGATGAAGGGAGGGACAAGGCAGGCACTTAAACGGAAGGCACCACTGCCTGTAAGACCTTTCTCCCAAAAATAGCCTCCGAAGAAGCAAAAGTATCAAATTTGTAGAATTTAGAAAAAGTATGAAGCGAAGACCAAGTCGCCACCTTACAAATCTGTTCAGAGGCCTCATTTTTAAAAGCCCATGTGGAAGCCACCGCTCTAGTGGAATGAGCTGTAATTCTTTCAGGAGGCTGCTGGCCAGCAGTCTCATAAGCTAAGCGGATTAAGCTTCTTAGCCAAAAAGAAAGAGAGGTTGCCGAAGCCTTTTGGCCTCTCCTTTGTCCAGAGTAGACAACAAACAAAGCAGATGTTTGACGAAAATCCTTCATAGCTTGTAAATAAAACTTTAAAGCACGAACCACATCAAGGTTGTGTAATAGACGTTCCTTCTTTGAAGAAGGATTAGGACATAATGAAGGAACAACAATCTCCTGATTGATATTCTTATTAGATACCACTTTAGGAAGAAACCCAGGTTTGGTACGTAAAACTACCTTATCTGCATGGAAAATCAGATAAGGGGAATCACACTGTAAAGCAGATAACTCCGAAACTCTTCGAGCCGAGGAGATAGCTACTAAAAACAGAACTTTCCAAGATAAAAGTCTAATATCTATGGAATGCAAAGGTTCAAACGGAACCCCTTGAAGAACTTTAAGAACTAAATTTAAACTCCATGGCGGAGCAACAGGTTTAAACACAGGCTTGATTCTAACCAAAGCCTGACAAAACGCCTGGACGTCTGGAACCTCAGCCAGACGTTTGTGCAAAAGAATAGACAGAGCAGAAATCTGTCCCTTTAGGGAACTAGCTGACAATCCCTTCTCCAATCCCTCTTGGAGAAAGGATAATATCCTAGGAATCCTGACTTTACTCCATGAGTAACCCTTGGATTCACACCAATGAAGATATTTACACCATATCTTATGATAGATTTTCCTGATGACAGGCTTTCGAGCCTGAATTAAGGTATCAATGACCGACTCGGAAAAACCACGCTTTGATAGAATCAAGCGTTCAATCTCCAAGCAGTCAGACGCAGAGAAATTAGATTTGGATGTTTGAAGGGACCTTGAAGTAGAAGGTCCTGCCTTAGCGGCAGAGTCCATGGTGGAAAGGATGACATGTCCACCAGATCTGCATACCAAGTCCTGCGTGGCCACGCAGGAGCTATCAAAATCACCGAAGCTCTCTCCTGCTTGATCTTGGCAATCAGACGAGGGAGCAGAGGAAACGGTGGAAACACATAAGCCAGGCTGAAGGACCAGGGCACTGCTAGAGCATCTATCAGTGCTGCCTTGGGATCCCTGGACCTGGACCCGTAACGAGGAAGCTTGGCGTTCTGACGAGACGCCATGAGATCCAGTTCTGGTTTGCCCCATAGTTGAATCAACTGGGCAAATACCTCCGGATGAAGCTCCCACTCCCCCGGATAAAAAGTCTGCCGACTTAGAAAATCCGCCTCCCAGTTCTCTACTCCTGGGATATGGACAGCTGAGAGATGGCAAGAGTGAACCTCTGCCCATAGAATTATCTTTGAAACCTCCAACATTGCCAGGGGGCTCCTTGTTCCCCCTGATGGTTGATATAGGCTACAGTCGTAATGTTGTCCGACTGAAATCTGATGAACCTGACCGCAGCTAGCTGAGGCCAAGCCTGAAGAGCATTGAATATCGCTCTTAGTTCCAGAATGTTAAATCGGAAGGAGGGCCTCCTCCTGAGTCCACGAACCCTGAGCCTTCAGGGAGTTCCAGAATGCACCCCAGCCCACAAGGCTGGCATCTGTCGTCACTATAGTCCATTCTGGCCTGCGGAAACTCATTCCTCTGGACAGATGGACCCAAGATAGCTACCAGAGAAGAGAATCCCTGGTCTCTTGATCCAGATTTAGTAGAGGGGACAAATCTGTGTAATCCCCATTCCACTGATTGAGCATGCAAAGTTGCAGTGGTCTGAGATGTAGGTGGGCAAACAGAATTATGTCCATTGCCGCTACCATTAAGCCGATTACTTCCATACACTGAGCCACTGATGGCCGAGAAGTGGAATAAAGAGCACGGCAGGAAGTTAGAAGCTTTGACAACCTGACCTCTGTCAGAAAATTTTTCATTTCTACTGAATCTATCAGAGTTCCTAGGAAGGAAACTCTTATGAGAGGAGAGAGAGAACTCTTTCCTTTGTTCACCTTCCACCCATGAGACCTCAGGAATGCCAGAACAATGTCTGTATGGGACCTGGTGATTTGGAAAGTCGACGCCTGTATCAGAATGTCGTCTAGGTAAGGGGCCACTGCTATGCCCCGCGGCCTTAGAACCGCCAAAAGGGACCCTAGAACCTTCGTAAAGATTCTTGGTGCCGTGGCTAACCCGAAGGGAAGAGCCACAAACTGGTAATGCCTGTCTAGGAAGGCGAACCTGAGTATGATCTCTGTGTATCGGAATGTGTAGATAAGCATCCTTTAAGTCCACGGTAGTCATATATTGACCCTCCTGGATCATAGGTAGGATGGTTTGAATAGTCTCCATCTTGAAGGATGGGACCCTGAGAAATTTGTTTAGGATCTTGAGATCCAAGATTGGTCTGAAAGTTCCCTCTTTTTTGGGAACTATAAACAGATTTGAATAGAAGCCCTGCCCCTGTTCCTCCCTTGGAACTGGGTGGATCACTCCCATAACCAGTAGGTCTTGAACGCAAAATAAGAATGCCTCTCTCTTTATCTGGTTTGCAGATAATTGTGAGAGATGAAATCTCCCCTTTGGAGATGAAGCTTTGAAATCCAGAAGATATCCCTGGGAAACAATCTCCAGAGCCCAGGGATCCTGGACGTCTCTTGCCCAAGCCTGGGCGAAGAGAGAAAGTCTGCCCCCCACTAGATCCGGTCCCGGATCGGGGGCTACTCCTTCATGCTGTCTTAGAGGCAGAGGCAGGTTTTTAGGCCTGCTTCCCCTTGTTCCAAGCCTTGTTATGTCTCCAGACTGGCTTGGACTGGGCAAAATTTCCCTCTTGTTTTGCAGTAGAGGAAGTTGAAGCTGCGCCACTCTTGAAGTTTTGAAAGGAACGAAAATTAGTCTGTTTGGTCCTTAATTTGTTGGACCTATCCTGGAGAAGGACGTGGCCTTTTCCTCCAGTAATATCAGAAATGATCTCCTTCAGTCCAGGCCCGAATAGGGTCTGCCCTTTGAAGGGGATGTTGAGAAGTTTAGACTTTGAAGTAACGTCAGCTGACCAGGATTTAAGCCATAGCGCCCTACGCGCCTGAATGGCAAAACCTGAATTCTTAGCCGTTAGCTTGGTTAAATGAAAAACGGCGTCAGAAATAAATGAATTGGCTAACTTAAGAGCTTTAAGCCTGTCTAGGATATCATCCAACGAGGTCTCTACCTGTAGAGCCTCCTCAAGAGACTCGAACCAGAAAGCCGCTGCAGCAGTGACTGGGGCAATGCATGCAAGAGGCTGGAGAATAAAACCTTGTATAAAGATTTTTTTAAGGAAACCCTCTAATTTTTTATCCATTGGATATAGGAAAGCACAACTGTCCTCGACAGGGATAGTTGTACGCTTAGCTAGGGTAGAGACTGCTCCCTACACCTTAGGGACCGTCTGCCACGAGTCCCGTGTTGCGGCATCTATAGGAAACATCTTTTTAAAAGCAGGAGGGGGAGAGAACGGTACACCTGGTCTATCCCATTCCTTAGAATGGAAAAACGTCAGTGTAAACAGGCACTGCAAAGTATTTGTCCATTTTACACAATTTTTCTGGGAATACAATGGTGTCACAGTCATCCAGAGACGCTAAAACCTCCCTGAGCAACAAGCGGAGGTGTTCAAGCTTAAATTTAAACGCTGTCATTTCAGAGTCAGACTGAAGTAACGCCTTCCCTGAATCAGAAATGTCACCCACAGATAGAAGCTCTCCTGCTTCGGCTTCTGCACATTGTGAGGGTATACCAGACATAGCTACTAAAGCGTCAGAAAGCTCTGTATTTGTTCTAGCCCCAGAGCTGTCTTGCTTTCCTTGTAACCCTGGCAGTTTGGACAATACCTCTGTGAGGGTATGATTCATAACTGCCGCCATGTCTTGTAAGGTAAACGCATTGGACGCGCTAGATGTACTTGGCGTCACTTGAGCGGGAGTTATAGGTTCTGACACGTGGGGAGAGCTAGATGGCATAACCTCCCTTTTGTCAGTCTGAGAAACCTCTGGTGATAAATCTTTAAAAGCCATAATATGGTCTTTATAACTTATAGAAAGGTCAGTACATTTGGTACACATTCTAAGAGGGGGTTCCACAATGGCTTCTAAACATAATGAACAAGGAGTTTCCTCTATGTCAGACATGTTTAACAAACTAGTAATGAGACCAGCAAGCTTGGAAAACACTTTAATAAATGTGAAAAAGCAATTATACAAAAACGGTACTGTGCCCTTAAGAGAACAAAACTACCACATAAACTGCAAAACAGTGTTAAAAAGTAGTAAACTCTACGAAATGTTTACAGTGTGTATAAGGGACTAAAGCAGCATTGCACCCACTTGCAAATGGATGATTAACCCCTTAGGCCCAAAAACGGATTAGAAAAACGTTAAAACCGTTAAACAGTCAAACACACTGCCACAGCTCTGCTGTGGCTCCTACCTGCCCTTAAACACGATTTTTGCAGGAAAAATACCCTCTATAGTGGTCCTAGATACCAGAGGACTCCTTTAGGGAAGCTGGATGTCTCAGTCTGAAAATCAGCTGCGCATTTAGAGCGCGAAAATAGGCCCCTCCCACCATGCACTCAATGTCAGAGGGCCTTAAAAAAGTACTCATAGGAGAAATCTAACTAGCCATGTGGAAAACTAGGCCCCAAATAAAGATTTATCACCCTCAGAGAAAAAACGTTTTTTCTATAAACCATGCAAACGTTTTTACACTAAGTAATATGAGTATTAACATGAATATTACCCTTTTTTGCAAGCATGATCCCAGTCGTTGTTAAATCACTGTATCAGGCTTACCTCAAATATACCAGGCACTGTCAGCATTTTCTAGACCTTATCATCTCTCTAGAAAAAAATATACTGAACATACCTCAAAGCAGGCAATCTGCAGACCGTCCCCCCAACTGAAGTTTTCTTTCCATACTCTTCAGTTATGTGTGAGAACAGCAATGGACCTTAGTTACAAACCGCTAAGATCATCAAACCTCCAGGCAGAATTCTTCTTCCAATTTCTGCCTGAGAGTAAAACAGTACAACGCCGGTACCAATTAAAAATAAACTCTTGAGGGGGGGGCGGAGCTAACCGCTGAAGTAGAAGGTCGCATCTACTTAGAGCTCCTAGCTCCAGGCACACACAATGGTACTTATTTAACTGTTTTTCAGCGTAAAACTGGATCTAAGACCATTCCAACTACACAAGACAATCTAAAATGGACTTAAGGAGGCTACAATAACCCTGCTGTACCAGTTCTGACAAATTGTCAGCCCATGTCCTGAGCCGGTATATCGAGGCCTCTCTGTGTAACGCCCGACATCTTGTTTTTCTTTCCGGAGCGTCAAGCATAATTACTAGCTACCTACTGTATGCGACAGGCTTGTAATCGAGATGGAGGGGCCACACAGGTCATTGGGGGATATGTTGCAGATCTTTGACCGCCAACTAGATAGCTGCTTCCTAGACTTACATAACACTTTAGTAACGGCAACTCGAGGAGTGGCAGAAACCACGCATCATGACGCCGAGAAACAACATAAGGCAACGGAGCAACCCCCAGAGCATCGACCTGAACCATCGGTGAGAGGTCTCGCATACAATCGCTTTGATCTAGATCACACGATAATATGGCTACAACCGGCTACCAAGTTCTCGTCGGACTCTCCCGCAGGAGTACCTATACAGGCGGCAGCTAACAGGAGCAGTGTGGTCCGACCGGAGACAGCGCAGAGGGAGATATTACAGAGGCAGCTGACGGAAACAAGTCATAAAATCACCCGAAATCCTGTAACCCACACGCTCCCTAACGATTTGGAGATTGATCTTGCTGCGATTCACATGCTCCCTAACGATTTGGAGCTTGATCTAATTGGAAACCCCCTAACATGCCTGGAGGCTAGGTCGAGTAAGTTACTAAAGGCCGAGACCGGGCTAAAGTTACCTCCAAGGCAGCACCCTTTACCTATATCTCCCAAAAGCCATGTGCACTTCATCAAGGGGGGTCACACAGTTTCGGATGAGAGGCGGCTTAGTTTCAAAATGGAGGCGTTAGCAAGACAGCTAATATGGATCCGAAATGCCAAATTACATACCGGGATATGCACGCCATGCTTATCCACACCACAGCCAGATGCTGATCTATCCTTCAGTCATTTCATAAAGGCAGGAGTGGGGTGAGTTTAGAAGCTGCGCAGCTGAGGCCTTATTCTTCAGATCCGACATCAGGCTTCTCTTTACCGGTGACTCTTGGATGCCTATGTGAGCCCAATGCTGTAGCTATTCACATAGCCTTAACTGTTTCATAGTTTTTTTGGCATTTTGAAATACCCTTGAACATTCTCCCGTTGTGGTGAACTTTGAACTGCCTTGGATGATTAGTCCCATATATATGCCTCTTGGGGTACTTGATTAATATTTTGTATGAAACCCTTATCTGAAAGGGAGAACTCTGATACCCACAATAGTTTGTAATAAGTTTGTGCTCAGTTTGCTACGTATAGATTAATCCAACATATTATATTATCTCCTACTTGTCAATATATACTATTGCGGTAGAGGTTTTAGTGGTATATACAGTCAACCTATCAACAAAAGTTAGATTTATTAGATGGTTTGTTGTTTTACATTTAGCTATGCAAGTCTCTTAGCTGGTATGGTTTTCCTTTTATTTATAAAGAATATTAAATCTACATTATTCGACAAACTATTCTGGTAAAACAGTGGACCACTCAGAATATCTCCTATTAGATAACAATAGGCCATTATTATTGCATAGTTTAATATTACTTATACCTCTCCTATATATATTAGTGGTCAATGCTGCTTTACTCACTATAGGCAACATTATATGTTGTAGTGGGGTCCAATGAGATTTTACTAAGACCCTTCTTACTTACCTAACTATGCGCTTTTATCTGTTTGTTTTTATGTGAAAATTGCTATATCTGGTTATTGCTAAACTGAGCTAGCTAGCATTGCAGAGTTTACTGTTGATATTACATATGTTATGGTGATGTTTTATTCAAAGATCTACCTTATCTGCCTCTTCTTTGTGGGAGAGGAAACATGTACACTTTATTTACAAAAAATATCCTACGCACTATGCTTGCTTAGAGTGAATGGTATTTGCTAAATGCATATCTGTATATGTTCATATTAGTGTAGTAATGTTGCAATTTGTACAGCTGAAGGCCTATTTCTACCTAGCATAATGTATTCCCCAAGTGTTTGATTCCTATATCTGTCCTAGATTACCCCCCCAATATTACAGTTTACAAAGGTCTCTTTATTCCCATATTTTGGGAGATATAACAGCCAGATTAATAATCTTGTCACAGTTCATAGTTGAGCTTTCCTAGATTCTAGTGTAATCTCTCCCATTCAAGGTCTCATCACAAATGCTGATATCTGAGACAATAAATTTAGCTCCCATATACTCTCCCTGGCCTGTGTTGTATAAGGTGTCTATAGTTTAGCAGAGTTAGGTAATTAAACACTGGTTTGTAGGCAGGATTGCGTCTCTCAATAATAATATGTTTCTAACTGCTTAAACTGGGCTAATTTTATGATTACTGTAGTATAGTGCCTATAAAGAACCCTATCTCACACCCAGGTATTTCTTAACAAAACATGTATATTGATACTGGACTCACAGATGTATGTATATATGTGTTCTCAAGCTAGCTTCTTGAATATGTCTGTGACAGATTTAGATATTTACCTCTTTATGTACTGGATCAAGCAGCCTAAAAGTTTGCGGTCACCTTTAATGTGGGCATTTATATGTATGTGCACTATACTGTGCGTTTTGAGACTTATAAGGCATTAGGCTATCTTTTATTTAACACTAGTCTACATTATAATAGCTAAGTTTTCCTAATATACCTAATGCTGTTAGACTTTATATGTTCATTCTCGAGTTAAATGCTTATCTGCAATTGCACCAATGATGTTTATCTCTTAACTTGCTTATGTTTAGAGGCCCATGTATATTCAGGATTAGGCCTTAGACCCAGATCCCAGCTGGCTCCCACAGAGTAGCAGAGTCGTACTATTTATTATGTACAGCATATTTGGGTAAGCTACCTACAGAAATTAGTTTAGGTAGCAAACATCTGGTTTTGCATTTTTATAATTCCAGAATTAGATATTTCACTAGTTTCATTAAAGATGAGTGTATTCCCAATCAAGCCCCTGGGCTACATAACATAACTTAACTATATTTATAAAGCAAAGCCCTTAGTAGCATTGATGAAAAGTCACTCAATTTGCATACTCTTTGAGAACACCCATATCATCAGATGATATGTAGCTCACATTTACCCTATGCTACTTGCACTTAAATATAGCTCCGCCCCCCCCCCCTTTTCCATATACATATAGCGGTGCTTACCCGCTGAATATCCTCCCCCCCCCTTATATCTAGGCCCAAGAGTGGCTGATACTTATGTTACACCTCCACATGCTGATATTTTGGTCTTAGGTAATATTTTGCTAGAATGTGGAGTTCATACGCTGATAATATAAAAGAAGTTCTATTTTATCTCGCCAAAGATATTGTCTGTCCTCATAACCAGAACTGAAATGTATTTTTTTTTTCTTTTCTTGCTGTATGTGCATATTGCTCTCTCAATAATGTTCTTGAATAGACAATGTATTATTCTCTCTGTTGTAACTTTTGCCTTAGGGCGAGTCTCTGTTTAGACGATATATGCTTTAACTTCAATAAAAAAATTATTTTCAAAAAAAAAAAATAAACTCTTGATTGAAAGTAAAAACTACACTAAGTCACCACATATCTCTTGATACTTCCTTTCTTGTCGAGAGCTGCAAGACAATGACTGGGGGTGGCAGTTAGGGGAGGAGCTATATAGACAGCTCTGCTGTGGGTGTCCTCTTGCAGCTTCCTGTTGGGAAGGAGAATATCCCACAAGTAATGGATGAACCCGTGGACTGGATACACCTTTACAAGAGAATTTTTTTTTAGTAATCTCACATAGGAAAACCTCGGTTAGCTGAAAGTTTATGTATCCCAAGGTGCTCAGGGGGCCTCAATAATTAAAATAAATAGTCAAAAAGAACAAAAATTATAGAAAAATAAAGAGAGTCTGGAAAATAGAAATAGGAGGATGTCCTAGCCAGCACTTCCCATGAAAAAGAGGGCGTATATAGTCTATAGAAATTCAGCATGTATTAGGTGGTCCAAATCCACATAAGTCACATACACACTGACTTTGTGGTGCAAATGCTTGACTTTGTTTTACATAAAAACTATTTAATATTTGATGGAAAACATTATTGTCAAATGAAGATAAAAGGAAATTGTGGGTGCGGTACATCGACAATGTCTTTGTCCTATGGAATGGAACAGAAAAAGAACTTAAAGATCTAATTGAAATTTTTAACCAAAATGATCTAAATCTCAAATTCACATATACTTACAGTAGAACAAAAAAAATTACATTTTTGGATTTGGAACTCACAACCAAAAATGGTACAATACAGACTGAAGTATACAGAAAAACAAAATGAATGCTTACCTGATAAATGTATTTCTTTCTTGACACAGTGAGTTAACGGATCATCATCAATTACTGTTGGCAATATCACTCCTGGCCAGCAAAGAGGAGGCAAAGAGCACCACAGCAAAGCAGTTAAGTATAACTTCCCTTCCCACAAACCCCAGTCATTCGACCGAAGGAAAAGGAGAGAAAGGAAGCAACACAAGGTGCAGAGGTGCCTGAGGTTTATATAACACAAAACTGTCTATAAAAAACCAGGGAGGGCCGTGGACTCACCGTGTCAAGAAATAAATACATTTATCAGGTAAGCATGAATTTTGTTTTCTTTCTAATGACACGGTGAGTCCACGGATCATCATCAATTACTGTTGGGAATCAATACCCAAGCTAGAGGACACAGATGATAAGGGAGGGACAAGACAAGTAACCTAAACAGAAGGCATCACTGCTTGAAGAACCTTTCTCCCAAAAGAAGCCTCAGCCGAGGTAAAAGTATCAAATTTATACAATTTAAAAAAAGTATGCAGAGAAGACCAAGTTGCAGCCTTGCAAATCTGTTCCACAGAAGCTTCATTTTTGAAGGCCCAGGAAGAAGAAACAGCCCTCGTAGAATGAGCCGTGATTCTCTCAGGAGGCTGCTGTCCAGCAGTTTCATAGGCCAAGCGAATTATACTCTTCAGCCAAAGTGAAAGAGAAGTAGCCGTAGCTTTCTGACCCTTGCGTTTCCCAGAGAAACAGACAAACAAAGCAGAAGACTGGCGAAAGTCCTTAGTCGCCTGCAAAAAGAATTTCAACGCACGCACCACATCTAGGTTGTGTAACAAACTCTCCTTATGAGAAGAGGGATTAGGACACAAGGAAGAAACAACGATTTTCTGATTAATATTCCTATCCGAAATAACTTTAGGAAGGAAACTTAACTTAGTACAAAGAACCACTTTATCAGAATGAAAGATAAGGGGAATCACTCTGCAACACTGAGAGTTCAGAGACTCTCCGAGCAGAAGAAATGGCAACAAGAAATAAAACCTTCCAAGCTAACATCTTAATATCTAAGGAATGCAAAGGCTCAATCAGAGAACTTTAAGAACAAGGTTAAGACTCCAGGGAGGAGTAACAGGTTTAAACACAGGCCTGATTCTGACCAAGGCCTGACAAAAATATTGCACGTCTGGCACATCCACCAGACGCTTATGTAACAAAATAGACAAAGCAGAAATTTGACCCTTCAGATTACTCGCTAACAAACCTTTCTCCAGAGCTTCCTGGCAAAAAGACAAAATCCTAGGAATCCTGACTCTACTCCACGAGTAGCCTCTGGATTCACACCAATACAGATATTTACGCCATATTTTATGATAAATCTTCCTAGTCACAGGCTTACGAGCCTGGATCAAGGTCTCAATGACTGATTCCGAGAACCCACGTTTAGATAAAACTAAGCATTCAATCTCCAAGCAGTCAGCTTCAGAGAAGTGAGATTTGGATGAAGGAAGGTCTGCATACCAGATCCTGCGAGGCCACGCCGGTGCAATGAGAATCACCGACGCCCTCTCCTGCTTGATCCGAGCAATGACTCGTGGAAGGAGAGCGAACGGAGGAAAAAGGTATGCTAGACTGAAATTCCAAGGGACTGCCAGAGCATTTATCAGGACGGCCTGTGAAGCCCTTGACCTCGACTCGTACCGCGGAAGCTTGGCATCCTGCGAGATGCCATGAGATCCAGCTCCGGCCGTCCACTGAATAATTCTGGCCACCTCTTTTATGGCCAAGGAACTCTGAGTTCCTCCCTGGTGGTTGATGTAAATCACTGATGTTATGTTTTCCGACTGGAACCTGATAAACTGGGCTGAAGCTGAAGCCAGGCCAGTAGAGGGTTGAAGATCGCTCTCAGCTTTAGGATGTTTATAGGAAGAATTGACTCCTCCTGAGTCCATAGACCCTGAGCTTTCAACGAGCCCCAGACTGCTCCCCAACCCAGCAGGCTGGCATCCGTGGTCACAATTACCCATGAAGGTCTGCGGAAGAAAGTTCCCTGGGAGAGGTGTTCCTGAGACAACCACCACGGAAGAGATTCTCTTGTCGCCTGATCCAGATCTATTTGTGGCGACAGATCCGCATAATCTCCGTTCCATTGCCTGAGCATGCATAACTGCAGAGGTCTGAGATGGAATCGAGTGAACGGAATGGTGTCCATGGAAGCCACCATCAGACCAATTACCTCCATACATTGACCCACTGACGGCCGAGTAGAGGACTAAAGGGCA